>NW_024081271.1:0-31846 GCF_003009895.1 Hyaena hyaena | reverse complement strand
GATGAATGGATCAAGAAGATGTGGTTTATCTATACCATGGAATACTACATGGCAATGAGAAAGAATGAAATCTGGCCATGTGTAGCAACACGGATGGACCTTGAGGCTGTTATGCTGAGCGAAATAAGTCAGGCAGAGAAGGACAAATATCATATGTTTGCACGTATAGGAGGATTAGGAGGAACTTGACGGAGGAACAAGGGGGAGAAGAAGGGCGGAAATTGTGGGGGAAAGGGAGAGAGGCAAACCATGAGAGACTCTTGAATGCTGACAAAAACTGAGAACTGATGGATGTAGGGGGGAGGAGGGATGGGCATGGAGGAGGGCACTTGTGGGGATGAGCACTGAGTGTTATGTGGAAACTAATTTGACAATAAACTATTTGTAAAAATAAATAAATAAATAAACACTGTGTGCTTGTTACCACCGTTCTGCCTGGAATTTCTTGCCCACATACGCTACATGTCCAAATCATGATCTTCTAGGCCCAGCGTAAGGTTTCCTTCTCAAATTCAGTGATTCCCTGCTCTTCAAGAATGTAGTGACAGCTGCAAACTGGGCTAATAAGCTGGCTGGTCACTTGATTTTTTTCTTACATTTTGGGCAATGCCTTAGCTCTGGTCCCTAAGCCCCCTCCTAAACCACCCCAGTGGCCCCTTTTTTTCCTCTCCCTCCCCCAACTCCATGCCAAACTCCTGTCTTGGTCCCTGTCTGTCCTGTCCCTCCAGGCGTCTTCCAGCAGTGCTGGCCTGGAACCCCAGCCCCATCCCACTTTCCTGTCAGTCCTCCCTGATGTCTACCTATTGCTGCCACCAGGTGCCAGGAGGTCCTCTGGCTGGGTACCTTCACATAGCCTCCTCAGGGTGGGCTCTGGGTTCCAACCTTCCCAGGCAGATAGAATACTGGTCACTTCCTGGGGCACCTGGGTGGCTCAGTCGGTTGGGCGGCCGACTTCGGCTCAGGTCATGATCTCATGGTTCGTGGGTTCGAGCCCTGCATCGGGCTCTGTGCTGACAGCTCAGAGCCTGGAGCCTGTTTCAGATTCTGTGTCTCCCTCACTCTCTGACCCTCCCCTGCTCACGCTGTCTCTCTCTCTCAGAAATAAAAATTAAAAAAAAAAAAAAAAGAACACTGGTCACTCCATTTCTGAACCCTATACACCTCAAACAAAGGAATGATACTTATGCTGTATGCAGGTATGTGAATCATGGCTACTCAGGCAGACAACGAGTCTCTCCTTTTCTGTCCTGCCCACTGCTCCCTTGCAGCATATTCAATAAACTTCTCTCCAGGGCACCTGGGTGGCTCAGTTGGTTGAGTGCCCAACTCTGGTTCAGGCCATGATCTCAGAGTTTGTGGGATTGAGCCCCACATCGGGCTCTGTACTGACAGCTCAGAGCCTGGAGCCTGTTTAGGATTCTGTGTCTCCCTCTCTCTCTGCTCTTCTCCCACTCATGCTCTGTCTCTCTCTTTCTCTCAAAAATAAACATTGAAAAAAATTTTTAAACCTCTATCTCCTTTCAATAATAATAATAATAATAATAATAATAATAATGGCAACTCAAAGATGGGCATGTAGAGCCTCTGTTTAAAGAGCACACGGTCAACTGGAGAAAACAGTCCAGAAGAGGCAGTGAGTTTTCCCTGCCTGCCATGTGAGGGTGTCAAGAAGGCAGAAGGAACAATATTTGGCCTGGGCCACAAAGAGTGTATTGTATTCCCCAGCCTGAAGTTGGAAATGGGGAGGAGGGGAATATATGAAGACATTCCAGACAGAAGAAACTGCCTGAGCCAGAGGCTTTAAAAACACAAAAGGCCCAAGCCTCTTCAAAATACCAGTCATAACTAGCTCAGTTAACAACTGAGTTTGCACTAAATTTTTCCAACTGAAATGTTTTCCCAGTTCCAGATAAAAGGAAACATTTTTTTTAATTTTTAAAAAAACTTTTAAGTGTTTTATTTTTGAGAGAGAGGGAGACTGAGTGTGAGTGAGGAAGGGTCAGAGAAAGAGAGAGACAACAGAATCTGAAGCAGGCTCCAGGCTCCTAGCTGTCAGCACAGAGCCCAATGTGGGGCCTGAACTCACAGACCAATAGATCATGACCCGAGCTGAAGTTGGACGCTCAACCAACTGAGCCACCCGAGTGCCCCAAAAGAAAACATTTTAAAGAAGAAGGCAGAACTTGGGCATGTTCTCTCATAAATTCTTGGGGGGGGGGGGTGAACCTTATCCTTTGAAAGTAGATCCTTTTTTGTAAATATCCCAAAGTCAATTAAAGGATAATCTAATGATTCATGTGGGTTACCAAACTGGTTCATGCACTATGGGAATGAGTAAAAGAGAAAACCAAATGACTCATTTTTCATGCTCTATAGACTGAGTAAAAAAGGAATGATAGTGACCTTGGCCCATGAAAGGTCTCAGAGGCAATTTTAAAGTTAGTGACAAAGCAAGGAACATAGGAATTATCCTGGGTACTCCCTCTGCCTCTACATTACATTACTTAATTACTTACATTACTGAACAAGATCTATAATCTTTTCCCTAACCATTGAATGACTCCAATATTCTTGCTGCCTCATTCTTTCCTTCCCAGTCTCTAACTTAGGTTAGCCATTGATTATCACCTGGATGTACCAAAGGTGTAACATGACTAAACATGTTTGGTGGAAGGTGGGGGAATCATTTTCTATCTTGAAAAATGTTGGGGCACCTGTCTGGCTCAGTCAGTGGAGCATGCAACTCTTGATCTCGGGGTTGTGAGTTCAAGCCCCATGCTGGGTGTAGAAATTAACAGTCAATTCCCCAACCAAGGCCAAGACTCCTTTAGGATGTATTCTGAAAATGCAAATTAGTTTGGGGCCAAAATTAAATGAATGCATTCTTCTACAACCAGGGGAGTCTTGCTTGGTCACAGTTGATACCCAAAAGTCCCACAGGCGGAAAACAGAAGAGTATGAGAAATTGGGGAAGACCAGGTCAGCTCTCAGAGGTAGGGTTAAGCCTGGGTAAGAGTGACTATTCCCAGCACCTCGCAAGATAGGAGATGAGGTTTCTCCTGGCCAGCTATAGGAAATTGAGATAAGGGACGTCTTTTCCTTCTTTTTCCTATAGATGAGTAATTCCCCAACGAAGGCCAGTACTCCTTTGGAATGCATTGTGATCCACAAACCCTAAAGAAAAAGTGACTCATTTTTTTTTTTTTTGGCATAGAGACTTGGCCCCAGTACAAATTGGAGGAGGAAACCTGGCCGCCAGAGGGACATATCAACTCCAATACTATTCTACAATTGCACTTTTTTTGTAAATTTGAGTGGAAATGGGGAGAAGTACCCTATGTTCAGTGTTTTGGGCCTTAAGAAAAAAATCGAGATATATATATATAAGTGATGTATGGTCTATCCTGATTTAATGACAACCCTTTCTAAAGTCCAGCAATCAGGCAGGGAAGCAATTAAAAGCCCCGTAGTAGACTTTTAAGACTCTCAAGTATAGTAAAATTCACTAGTCCACAAGCTCCACCCAGACACACAGATCATCCAATTAGCTTAGTGCTTTATCCATCAATATGAACAGTCGCGGATCACTAGACCTTATGTGGTCTTCCTACACAAAAGACAGACACCAAAACAAATAAACAAGAAGAACTCAAAGCATAAGAAAACATCAAACTAATATCTTCAGAGTCCTAAAAGAAATAACATTCATAAATCAAGAAAAGGCTGTTATAAAAATAACAATCAGGAAAAAAAGATGTCTATGTAATAAATGAATAAATAAACAAAGCCCAAAATAAAAAAACAAGATGAGTATGCTAGAAGATTAAGTTGAGAAAATCCCCCAGCAAGAACAAAATGACAAAGAGATGGACAATTCCTGTCCTAAGCTAGAATAAAGACAAACAGATGAACAAATGTTTACCCATTAATTTTCTTTTTTTTAAAGTTTATTTATTTTGAGAGAGAGAGAGACCACAGTGGGATAGAGGCAGAGAGAGAAGGGGAGAGAATTCCAATCAGGCTCCGTGCTTTCAGTGCAGAGCCTGAAGAGAGGCTCGAACTCACAAACCATGAGATTATGACCTGAGCTGAGATGAAGAGTTGGACGCTTAACCTTGACTGAGCCACCTGGGCACACTTATCCATTAATTTTCTTAAGAAACCCTAAGAAAATAGGAATAAGTCCAGAAAGTCCTACATCTGACAAGAGATCTTGAAAGAGAACAGAGCCGGTTAAACATCCAACTTCAGATCAGGTCATGATCTTACAGTTTGTGAGTTCAAGCCTCCCGTCGGGCTCTGGGCTGACAGCTTGGAGCCTGGAGTCTGCTTTGGATTCTATGTCTCCCTCTCTCTCTGCCCCTCTCCTGCTCATGCTTTCTCTTCTCTCTCTCTCTCTCTCTCTCTCTCAAAAATAAATAAACATTAAAATTATTAAAAAAGAGAGAACAGAGCCTAGTCAGAAGGAAATTATAAAGAAAACACTTCTACAACTGAAAATCCAGATTGAATGGGTCATCTGAGTGTCACATCCTATGGAGTAAACAAACAAGCAAAACTCAACTCAACTAAAGACACATTACTGTGAAATTTCAGACTATTCTGGAAAAAAGAAGAGAGGTGAATGAAATATAGGCTTTGTCTTAAGTATCCCCAGAAGCACACCTCGAATCTGAGTACAAACAGTTTATTTGGGGGATGACGCCAAAGCAACCTTAGTAGGGAAGTAGTGAGACAGAGAGAAACAAGAAGCTTTAATGTGAACAACTGAGGCTCAGTCCCACAAGGGATCTTTTGGACACAGGGTAGAACACACTTCAGAGCTGCTCCACCCAAAGGGCAGTAACCCTCAGCTCCTTTAATCACTGGTTGAAGGCACTAAATCTGCCCACCACTTCATCATGTAGACGGCAGGGTGTTTGTAGGCTTCTAGGGCTAGAGAAAGCCCTTGGGCAAAGCTTCCTGGGCACGTACAGTAAGAAGCACGGAGCGTGCAGGAAAAGAGGACCAAGGAGGGGTAACAAATGGGAACAAACAGCACCTGCTTCTGTCATGTGCAAAGAAAAGAAATCAAAATGACACCTGAATTCTGATAGTAACCCCAGATATTAGAATACAGACAACAATGCCTTTAAAACTCTTAGTGCAAGCTTTTCTCATCAAGGTTCTTTTTTTTTTTAATGTTTTATTTATTTTTGAGAGAGAGGGAGAGAGAGAGAGACAGCATGAACAGGGGAGGGTCAGAGAGAGAGGGAGACACAGAATCCGAAGACAGGCTCCAGGCTCTGAGCTGTCAGCACAGAGCCCAACGCGGGGCTCGAACCCACAAACTGTGAGATCATGACCTGAGCCGAAGCCGGACGCTTAACCGGCTGAGCCACCAGGTGCCCCTTCTCATCAAGGTTCTTAACTGGCCAAACTTTCAATTAAACTTGACAAAAGAATATAGTCGTTTTTACGTATTAGGTCCCATATACTCTTTCTTGGGTATTGAAGGATATGCTCTGGCAAAAAAGGAAGGATTAAGCCAAAATAGAATCCCAGAAGCGAGATCCAACAAAAATGAGAAATACAGAGAATTGCCCATATTATGGCAAAAGGGAGGTCCCAGAATGGTAAGTGTATGGCAGAGCTGGTGAGTACGGTCAAAGATTCCAGAAGGGTGGTTTCTAAGAAAACATGAAGGGACAGATTAACAGACAGGTTTGACCACAGAGAATAATTCATGGAAAAGCAGTTAAAGATGTGGGAGACGTGCTTAGATGTTCAAGGAAATGAAGCAAATGAAGTAAAGGCAATTTTTAACTTTAGGAAAAAACAAAATGTAGAAGAAAGCAAGCGTAACCATCTTATACGGCTTAGTTCAGCCATAATAATGCAATCACTTAATACTGATTATGAAAAGAAAGCCTGTGCTATATTCATACTGAGCAGAGAGGCAGGGTATGAGAGACCTCTAGATCTTTGTTGACCAGATGGAAAGTAAACACTATTATCTAAAGTCGATGAATCAAGAACCCATGGTATAAGCATATTATTTAAATAGGAGAAGTAAATACCAGAAAGAACTAAATTGGAAGGAGATGCCTGTGGGTAGCAGCATTGTAGCTAGAGGAGGGAAACACTAATTTTTGTGTATGTTAGTACTATTCTCTTTTTTAAATGTTTTTATTTATTTTTGAGAGATAGAGCAAGTGGGGGAGGGGCAGAGAGAGAGAGAGGGAGACACAGAATCCGAAGCAGGCTCCAGGCTCTGAGCTGTCAGCACAGAGCCCAGTGCGGGGTTGGAACCCACGAGCTGTGAGATCATGACCTGAGCGGAAGTCTGACTACCTGAGTGAGCCACGCAGGCACCCCAGAACTATTCTTAAACCAGTTTATATGTAACCTGATACAAAATTAAAATTCCAAAAAAAGTTTTTTAATTCTAAAATTTGAAATGATAAAGGGCAAACTTGTGTACATTATCTAAAGACAAAGATCATTCTTTCATTCAAGACACATTGGCAAATGACACTTTTCATGCAAGTCTAGATTATCTGTATAAATCTCCCTTGAGATCTCCAGATAAAAGCTAATAAAGGCACGAGGTATATTTTGACAAACCATGATCCACCCTATGAATTATTTATCATATTATTATTTAACAGAAAACTGCCTTGGCAAGGGGTGGATTATGGTTATATTGTGGATGCACATGATGAATAAGCAGGGACCACTATATTTGATTTAATAAAATAACTCTGAACCAAAAGCTGAACACTTAAAAGCTGAAGTTACTTTATGAAGCTGCTTACTACATTAAAAAGGGAAAGAAGACCACTCTGGTCCTACTACTTAGAGTCTTGCAAAAGCTGGCATTTTTGCATGTGCATAGGAACACTGGGTTAAGCACATCCTATCTGGCAATTTAAAAATCCAAAAAGATGGCACCTGGGTGGCTCAGTTGGTTAAGCATCTGACTCTTGATTTCATCTCAGGTCGTGTTCTCATGGCTCCTGGAATGGAGCTCCACATCGGGCTCTCTGCTGACAGCACAAAGCCTGCTTGGGATTCTCTCTCTTCCTCACTCTCTGTCCCTCACCTACTATGTGCTCTCACTCACTTCCTCAAAATAAATAAACTTTATAGAAAAAAAAAAAAGAGGGGTGCCTGGGTGCCTCAGTCAGTTAGGCGTCAGACCTCCACTCCACTCAGGTCATGATCTCATGGTTCACAAGTTCAAGCCCCACATAAGCCTCTATCTCTCTCTCTCTCTCTCTCAAAAATAAACATTAAAAAAGGATTTTTTAATAAAAATCCAAGAAAGTGATTCCGTTGAGGGCCTTTTAAGTGACTCATATTGGGGTGCCTGGCTGGCTCAGTCAGAAGGACACATGCGGGCACTTGGGTGGCTCATTCAGTTAAGCATCTGACTTCAGCTCAGGTCATGATCTCACTGTTCATGAGTCTGAGCCCCACATCAGGCTCTGTGCTGATACCTCAGAGCCTAGAGCCTGTCTCCCTCTCTCTCTGCCCCTCTCCCACTCACACTCTGTCTCTCTCAAACATAAATAAACATTAAAAATTAAAAAAAAAAAAAAGCATCCAAGTTTCAGCTCCATGTTGGGTGTAGGGATTACCAAAATATATTAACTTAAAAAAATGTGGTTGGGGCATCTGAAGTCAATCAGTTAAGCGGTTAAGCCTCACACTCTTGATTTCAGCTCAGGTCACGATCTCACGGCAGTGAGATCCAGCCCCGCTTTAGGCTCCACATTGGGCAAGAAGCCTACTTAAGATTCTCTCTCCCTCTCCCTCTGCCCCTCCCGCACATGCCTTTTCTCTCTCTCTCAAAAAAAAATTTTTTTAAGAAAAAAAGTGATTCATGTTGACTACTCCTATGACAACACAGATTATGTACCCCATGAAGCTGAGAATTCATCCAACTATGATACTGCTTCTTTTAAATTCTGTGAGTTGAAAAATCCATGACTATCACTTACTCATTTGCATTTTATGTAAGGAGGTTCCAGGCAAGCATCACCACACTTTCCCAGGGCAGCTTATGCCTGGAGGGAGCACTGGTGCCCCACCTCCACCAATGTTTTTAAAGGCTGGGCCAGAGATTCCGCAAGAAGCTCGCAACCTGACTTAAGGCTCTGCGTGAACATTCTGAGTTACCTGCTTTTGACACATATGCAAACGATGCCCCCCAACCCCCTCCTTCACTGATTAAGCAACACGGGGAGTTAAAAGCACGCTTACAGTCCCTGGATTCTGGGGACACGCTGCTCAGGAGAGAGGTGGCACCTGCTACCTCCACCTTGAAGATGTTGAAAGAATAACAGATTGGTAAAAACTGGAGGTGAGCAATCATGATGACTCCTCTGTGAGTTCACTCGTCATGGAGCACCAGGTGCCAGTGGCACAAGGGAATCTTTGAAAGGCTCGGGTCTCAAGCTGCTCCCAGCCCGGATACAGAGCAGGTGATTAGATACAATTCCTTACTGCCGCAGAGGGAAGAGCTCCCAGGGGCGGTAGCCGCCAGCCACAGGCCTCACTGAACAGCGCTTGTCTTCATCGGATCCCTGCATCTCTTGCCCACAGATCCTGCTTTATTGCAGTACCGGTGCTGAAAGAGCCAAAGTTCGGCAGGACTGTGAAAATGCAAAATCTGCCTTGCCGTTGCCCAGGCTAGGGTAACAGTTACAGATGAAGACAGGCACACACAAAAAAGAATAGTATCTCTCCCAATGACACATTATAGCTGTAAAGTACCCAAACCCCCTTCTTCGCCAGACTTCTCCTTTCTACCTCACTGAAAGCTTTTGTTCTTGTTAGAGGTTAGATTATCAGAGTCATAGATTATCAGAAATTTTGCTATTTAAAATTTATATCAGTAAGAAGGAAACATTCCATTCCTAGACACACAGAAGCAGTCTTGGTTTACAGTCTAGGTGCAAAGCTTCAGAAAAGAGGCCGTGGACTCAGCCTTACACATCTAAACTCTATAGTTTCCAAGGAAACAAAACTCCGCCTAACAGTTTAGACCTAACATTGATCCCTTTACACGAGCCTGTTTTGCTTCGAGCCTGTCAAAATACTGCTTTGTTTAATTTCCTCCCTTCCCCCACATCTTCTCTGAACTCTTATCTCTTGTTTGGTCCTTTGGTGTGTAACCTCCCCCATTGCAATGAGGTAATAAACCTGACTTTGTCAGATTATAGGTCTGTAGATGGGCTAGGACAGCATGAAACCAATGAGAACCTTGTTGATTTCCAAAATACCATCGATAACACTCCAGATAGTGTAGTGTGTGCGGTATGACTACGGCAGGGGGGATAATTAGCAAATGTATACCTGAGGGAAATACAATCATTTGGTAGCTTGGAATTTGATCCTGGACTTGAATTACAACGATGGAAACCTGAAAACAGCATTTTAAGAACTTTCAAGTCTCCTATTAAAAAAGAAAAGTAAGATACATGGAAAATTTGCATGCAGAGACAAAAATTTCCTAAAGAAGAGTTTGGGCAAAGAGTTAACAACCTCAAAGGGCTGAATTCCTGGCCAATTCACACTAATCCCAGAAGCATCAAACATGCTGTCTGCAGAGTCGTCCCTAGTCCTTCCTTTTCTGTACTCTGGTGGCACCTGGTGTTACACTGGTGCATGGCGCCCACACATGACACCAGCCACTGTGGAGTTACCTGCTCTCTCCACTCATCTCACCTGGTTGACAGCAGGCCCTTGTCACTGCTTTGCCAATTCCTAGCACCTGACAGAATTCCTGACACATAAGAGGAGCTCAGTGTTGAATTGGCAAACCAATGAAGGAAAGGGAGATTGGAAGAAAGAAAAAGGGTTAGATGCCTGGGTGGCTCAGCTGGTGAAGCGTCTGACTTCACCTCAGGTCATGATCTCACAGTTCATGAGTTCAAGCCCCGCATCAGGCTCTGAGCTGTCAGCTCAGACCCTGGAGCCTGCTTTAGATTCTCTCTCTCTCTCTCTCTCTCTCTCTGCCCTCCCCCCCCCCCACCGACTCATGCTCTGTCTCTCTCTGTCTCTCAAAAATAAATAAACATTAAAAAAAAAAAAGCAGTTGAACTTAAAGTTCAGAAAGGCAGTTGTAAGGGTCCATGGGATTGAAAATGACCTGCAAGCATTGTGACTAGAAGGAAAAGATAGGTGAATATGGGCCTTTTGGGGGTGAGAAGAAGAAAAGACTTGTTCACTAAGAGGAAGTCTGAAACAAAGAAAAAGGAATCACCGAGAAATGTTTAAAATTTTAAACCTACGACAGCGAGGAGGTGGATACCACAACTGGCATAAAGGAATCCTACGGTAGCCAATTTGTTCAGCTTTGGATAAGCAGCTTTTGCGAGGTCCTCGAAAAATCCAACATGCTTTTACACATGCAGAATTAGAGTCAATGCTCAAAATAGACTTGGGATTCCCTGGCATTGAGGCTGAAACTTTTTAAAAAAGTAGATGAACTCTCTAAGAAAGAGACTATGCAGTGAGTGGTTGAAGGACTGAAACCTCGAGAACCCACAGATCTCAAGGAAAGGAAGAAGGATAGCAAAGAAAAGTATGTTCATGGAGGATCAGGGCTGTGCACCTGAACACCAGGGGGGATGAGAGGAGGAAAACCCAAGAGAATCACTTGGAAAACTATTAAGAACTTAAAGTTCAGAAAGGCAGCAGGTTACTGAATACAGCAAGCAATTACTTACAACAATCAATGGCTTTCCTCCAACTACAACCTGTTAGAAAATATAATGGACAAAAGATCCCATTCACAATAGAAAAAAAATATATATATATATATATATGTATATAGGGATAAACTTTCAAAATGTGTGGTACTTTTATGAATTTATAAAAACTGAAAGATGGAAGATCTTAACAATGAGAAAACTTCGGGGCACCTGGGTAGCTCAGTCAGTTAAGCCTTTAACTCTCAATTCCATCTCAGGTCATGATCTCCCAGTTTGTGAGATCAAGCCCTGCTGGGGACTCTGTGCTGACAGCACGGAGCCTGCTTGGGATTCTCTCTCTCCTCTCTCTGTCGCTCCCCAGCTCGCACACTTGTTCTCTCTCTGTCTCTCAAAAGAAACATAAACTTTTAATGTTCTCCTTGGTCCTTGGATCTGTGATAAGGCCATTGCAAATGTTTCCTCCTTAGCTCAAAATATTTCCACCCCCTGTGCAGATCAACTGTAACTATTCGTCTATGATCTCCGTAATCTTACTGAGACCAAATCTGCACTGCAAATTCTCACATTCTCTCACCTCTCTCAAAGCCTTGGAAGACAGCAGACCCTTAACCCTGGCCAAGTAATGGATCAAGAAAGAAAAAACAACCAGGCCATTGTGGCACTGATAAGCCAAAAGCCAAAATTCCACATGAGGCTCGTGTTTGGGGCTAGAGTTGTTCTAGTTCTAGAAATAAAAGTAACACCCCGCCTGATCAAAAGCAGAGGAAAGATAGTAGCAGGTGCCTGCATGGATGGATGTTTGAATGTTCTTGGGCTTCCTTTTCCCTTGACATTTTTAAAATTTTTATTATGTTTTTTATCATGGTAAGTATACTCTTTAATTCCCACCACCTACTTCCATGATACCCCCACCAACCTCCCCTCTGGTAACCATCAATTTTTTCTGTATAGTTAAGAGTCTGAGTCTGCTTCTCAGTTTGTCTCTCTCATTTTTTCCCTTTGCTCATTTGTTTTGTTTCTTAAATTCCACGTATGAGTGATATCATATGGTATTTGTCTTTCTCTGACTTATTTCACTTAGCCGTATACTCTCTAGCTTCATCTGTGTTGTTGCAATTGGCAAGATTTCTTTCTTTTTATGGCTGAATAATATTCCATTGTGTCTATATATACCACCTCCTCTTTATCCATTCATCTATAGATGACATTTGGGCTGCTTCCATAGTTTGGCTATTGTAAATTAATGCTGCCATAAACATAGGGGTGCACTTATCCCTTTGAATTAATTTTTTGGGAGCACCTGGGTGGCTTAGTCAGTTGAGCATCCAATTCTTGTTTTCAGCGCAGGTCATGATCCCAGGGTCATGGGATTGAGCCCTGAGTTGGGCTCCACATTGAGCATGGAGCCTGCTTAAGATTCTCTCTCTCTCTCTCTCTCTCTCTCTCTCTCTCTCTCCCTCCCTCCCTCCCTCCTCCCCTCCCTCCCTCCCTTCATCTGCCCCTCTCCCCCTTGTATTCTCTCTGTCTAAAATAAAATAAAATGAAATGAAATAAAATAAAATAGAATTAGTAATTAGTGTTTTTGTATTTTAGGAGCAAATACCCAGTAGTGTGATTGCTGGATCATAGGCTAATTCTATTTTTAACTTTTTGTGGAAACTCCATGCTGTTTTCCAGGGTGGCTGCACCAATTTGAATTCCCACAAACAGTCCACAAATGTTCCTGCTTCTCCGCATCCTCACCAGCACTTGTTGTTTTCTTGACTTTTTTATTTTAGCCATTCTGAAAAGTGCAAACTAATATCTCCTTATAGTTTTGACTTGCTTTTCCCTGACAATGAATGATGTTGAGCCTCTTTTCATATGTAGGTTGGCCACCTATATGTCTTCTTTGGAGAAATATCTGTTCATGTCTTCTGCCCATTTTTAATTGGATTATTTGGTTTTGGGGTATTGAGTTGTATCAGTTCTTTATATTTTTTGGATACAAACCCTTTATTGGATATGCCATTTGCAAATACCTTCTCCCATTCAATAAGTTGCCTTTTATTTTGTTGATTGTTTCTTTTGCTGTGCAGACACTTTTTATTTTGATGTAGTCCCAATGGCTTATTTTTGCTTCTATTTCCCTTGCCTTAGAAAACATCTAGAAAAATGTTGCTATGGCCAATGTCAGAGAGATTACTGCCTGTGCCCTCTTCAAGGACTTTTATGGTGTCAGACCTCAGATTTAAGTCTTTAATCCATTTTGAATTTTGTGTAGAGTGAAAGAAAATGGACCACTTTCACTCTTTTGCATGTGGCTGTCCAGTTTTCCCAACACCATTTGTTGAAGAGACTGTCTTTTTCCTACTGCATGTTCATTCCTCCTTTGTCAAAGATTAATTGACCATATAATTATGGGTTTATTTCTGGATTTTTCTATTCTGTTACATTGATCTATTTTTACGCTAGTATCACACTGTTGTAATTACTAACACTTTGTAATATAACTTGAAATCTGGAATTGTGATACCTCCAGTTTTGTTTTTCTTTTTTACATTTTTTAACTTTTTTTCTTTTTTTTGAGGTTGCTTTGGCTTTCAAGGTCTTTTGTGATTCCGAAGAAATTTTAGGATTGGTTATTCTAGTTCTGTGAAAAAATGCTCTTGGTATTTTCATAGGGATTACATTAAATATGTACATTGTTTGGGGTAGTATAGACATCTTAATAATATCTGTTCTTCTAACCCATGAGCATGGAATGTCTTTCCATTTCTTTATCTTGAATTTCTTTCATCACTGTTTTATATTTTCAGAGTACAAGTCTTTCACTTCTTTGGTTAAGTTTATTCCTAGATATTTTATTGCTTTTGGTGCAATTGTAAATGGGATTGTTTTCTTAATTTCACTTTCTACTGCTTCATTATTAATATGTAGGAGTGCAACAGATTTCTGTATACTGATTTTGTATCCTGTGACTTTACTGAATGCATTTATCAGTTCTAGTAGTTTTTTGTGGAGTCTTTAAGGTTTTCTATATATAGTATCATGTCATCTGCATATAGTGAGAGTCTTCTTCATTACCAATTTGGATGCCGCTTATTTCTTTATGTTGGTCTACTTGCTGTGGCTAGGACTTCCAGTACGATGTTGAGTAAAAATGGTGAGTGGACATCCTGGTCTTGTTCCTGACCTTGGGGGAAAAGCTCTCATTTTTTCACCATTGAGTATGATATTGGCTGTGGTTATTTCACATAAGGATTTTATTATGCAATATTATGAGATTGGATGTGGACCTGAGAGAAAGGCAAAAAGGAAGTTCTGAGCTCTGTTTCCTTTCAACGAAGAAGCCCTTGGAGGGAAGCAGATGGAGACCTAGACTACATGAGGGTTGGAGGGCTTCGCAGGGGCTGTGCAACAGAATACCCTTCTTGTAAACATCCTACCCTAGACTCCAGTAAAGTTACTAAATTCATAAAATGCATAGTTCAAGTAAAAGTTGTGTGTATGTGTGTGTGTAAAACTGCATAGAGTCAAATCAACAAGACAAACCAAGAAGCAGAAACAAAAGTATGGGCAGTAATGCCAAGAATTCACTGAGTGGGAGAAAGACTTCCAACTGCTTAGAGCAGAATCCAGGATACATTTACTAGCATCTCCAAGGTCAGAGACTCTTTATCTCAGGGTCATGTGTTCAAGCCCCACATTGGGTGGGGATTACTTGAAAATAAAAGCAATCAATCAATATGAACAGACAGTTCTCCAAGATGGCAAATACGCATAAGAAAAGATGACCAATAACAAACCCAGAAATATATAAAACTATAATATGAACCTAAAACTATTCTAAAAAATTGTCTATTAAAAAAACCTATATGGGGGGGGGCGGCGCCTGGGTGGCTCAGTCTGTTGAGCATCTGACTTTGGCTCAGGTCATGATCTCACAGTTCATGGGTCTGAGCCCCGCATTGGGCCCTGTGCTGACAGCTCAGAGCCTGGAGCCTACTTCAGATTCTGTGTCTCCCTTTCTCTCTGACCCTCCCCTACTCATGCTGTATCTTTCTCTCTCTCAGAAATAAATAAAACATTAAAAAAAAATTTTTTTTTAAACCTATATGGGGCAGCTGGGTGGCTCAGTCAGTTAAGCATCCAACTTTGGCTCAGGTCATGATCTTGTGGTTCACAAGTTCAAGCCCCACATTAGGCTCTGTGCTGACAGCTCAGAGCCTGGAGCCTGTTCAGTTGCTGTGCCCCCCTCTCTCTCTGCCCCTCCTCCACTTGTGCCCCCTCTCTCTCAAAAATAAATAAAACATTTTAAAAAACTATAAATATGTCAAGGGAGGGGTTCCCCAGACCACCCCCAGTTTCAATGTTTTATAAGGAGGATGCACAAAATTCAGCATATAGTCACATTCGTGGCTCTGACTTACTACAGTGAAAGGACACAAAGCAAAATCAGCAAAGGAAAAGGCATACGGGCAAACTCCAGAGGAAACAACACATAGCTTGTAAGAGTCACCCAGCGGAGTTACCAGGACACAATTTCCCCACCAACAAGTTGTGACAATATATGTGAAATGTTCTATTTAGAGACTCAGTATCCAAGATTTACATCTGGGGTTGGTGATGTACTCTCTGCCTAGCATGTACCAAAATTCCAGACTTTCTGAAGGAAAGCAAGTGTTTAGCATAAATCACATTGTTTGTACAGTTTAGGCACAGTGAGCCATTCTTATCAGGGTGGTTAAAACCCTGCCAAAATTCCTAGTTCTCAGATGATAGCCAAGGGCTAACCTTGTGAACAGGCCTTTCAGAGGACAGCAGTCGGGGCAGCTATGTTAACTCTTTTCCACACAGTAATATAAAGTGGTTGAATTTATCCCAGAAATGCGAGGGTAGTTAACATTTATAAAACCTATAAATAATATTCCCTAATCAGCAGAAACTAATTATTTCAATAAACTGAGAATGTATTGATAAAATTCCATACACATTAATTATAAAAACTTTCAGCCAAGCACAAATTAATCTGATAAAATAGATCCATCCAAAATCTACAGCAAACATTATTTCTTAAAGTAATGTCGGGAACAAACAATAATGCCTACAATCAATGCTTCTATTCACCATCCCACTAGAGATCTTCACCAGTCCAGTAAGAGAAAGAAATAAAAGATACAGTAAAACCTTGGTTTGTGACCAAAATTCATTCTGGAAACAGGCTTGTAATCCAAAGCACTTGAATATCAAAGTTAATTTCCCCATAAGAAATAATGGACGCTCAGATGACTCGTTCCACAGCCCAAACACATTCATATAAAAATGATTACAATGCTGTAATATAATACAAAATAATAAAGAAAGTACAAAACATAAAGAAAAATAAACAAATTAACCTGCACTTACCTGTGAAAACCTTCGTGGCTGGTGTGAGGGAGACAAGAGAAAGGAGGGTTATTGTGTAGGACACCTTTCACTATCACTAATGGAATCACTACTATCTATTGGCTCAACGGAATCTTTCTTTTCATGCAACTTTAACAAAGAACCTATTTAATGACACTTGCTTTTGCCTCCTTTTGAGGATTTAGTGTAAATATGACCTTGCACTGATGATCACCCTTAATCCCCCAATGAGAGAGAGAGAGAGAGGGAGAGAGAGAGAACCATCGGCTCAGTTGTGATCATGTGACATTTGGCATCACACACTACTCACATTGCAAGACATCATTCATTTATCAAGTTAAAATTTATTAGAAATGTTTGCTCATCTTGTAGAACACTCACAGAACAAGTTACTCGCAATCCAAGGTTTTACTGCATAAGGACTGGAAAGGAGAAAAGGAATGTCAGGGGCACCTGGGTGGCTCAGTCGGTTGAGCGTCTAACTCTTGATTTCTGCTCAGGTCATGATCTCTCAGTTTGTGAGACTGAGCCCCTCGGCCTCTGCTGTCAGCACAGAGCCTGCGTGTGATTCTCCCTCCCCTCCTCTCTCTCTGCCCCTCCCCTACTTGCATGTGCACACTCTCTCTCTCTCAAAATGAATAAACTAAAATAAAAAAGAAAGAAAAGAAAGAAAGAAAGAGAGAGAGAGAGAGAGAAAGAAAGAAAGAAAGAAAGACAGACAGACAGACAGACAGGCTAGTATTCATAGATGATAATGTAGTCTACCCCAAAAAGAACCAAGACAAAAGTTTAGGAACACAAGAGTCTAGCAAAATGACTTAATATAAGACTGACTTAGGTTACTTAGGTTATTGTTTATTCCACAATAAAACTGTATCTCCTGTTAAAAAAAAAAGAATTTATTTATAAAATCAATTGGCTGTAAGTGGGCGAAGTGTACACTATATCAATTATATCTCAATACAGCCATTATATTTTAAAAAATCAATTAGGGCTGGTGAGTATAGCGCTTTGGCGAGTGAGGACTGTGTGAGCATTTACAGCTCGTGCTAACAACAGGAATGGCTTCACATCTCATACAAAAGCAAATACCAGATTGTTTTCAATGTTTATTTATTTTGAGAGAGAGAAACACAGAGACAGAGAGAGACAGAGCACGAGAAGGGAAGGCGCAGAGAGAGAGGGAAACACAGAATCAGAAGCAGGCTCCAGGCTCTGAGTTGTCATCACAGAACCCAACGCGGGGCTTGAATTCACGAACCGTGAGATCATGACCTGAACTGAAGTCGGACGCTCAACGGAATGAGCCACCTAGGCGCCCCACCAGATTTTTTTAAAAATACAGCAGCTGTACTGTACTGTACTGAAATATAATGCATATACCATACAACTTACTCATTTAAAGCCAAATTATATCTCAGTCATCTTGCTAAACCCCCATATTCCTAAAAATGTGCCTTGGCTTGCTGAATCACTATGTTGTACACCTGAATGGTGTACATGGATTTGAGCCCTCCGTCAGGCTCTGTGCTGACAGCTCAGAGCCTGGAACCTGCTTCAGATTCTGTGTCTCCCTCTTTCTCTACCCCTCCCCCACTCACGCTGTCTCCCTCTCTCTCTCAAAAATAAATAAACATTAAAAAAAAATTTAGGGGCGCCTGGGTGGCTCAGTCAGTTAAGCGTCCAACTTCAGCTCAGGTCATGATCTCAGTTCGTGAGTTCAAGCCCCACGTCAGGCTCTGTGCTGGCAGCCAGCTCAGAGCCTGGAGCCTATTTCAGATTCTATATCTCCCTCTCTCTGACCCTCCCCTGCTCATGCTGTCTGTCTGTCTCTCTCTCTCTCTCAGAAATAAATACATTAAAAATTTTTTAATAACTTTTTTTAACACAGCAGGTCTATATACTTTTTTTTTTTTTTTTTACAAATAGTTTATTGTCAAATTAGTTTCTACATAACACTCAGTGCTCATCCCCAAAGTGCCCTCCTCCATATACTTTTTAATTTTTTAATGTTTATTTTTATTTGAGAGCGAGAAACAGACAAGGTACAAGCAGGGGAAAGGCAGAGAGAAAGAGAGACAGACAGACAGACTATGAAGCAGGCTCCAAGCTGTCAGCACAGAGCCTGATGCAAGCTCAAACTCATGAACTGAGAGCCACCCAGGAGCCCCTATTTTTTTTTAAGTAGGCTTCACGCCCAATGCGTAGCCCAGTGTGGGGCTTGAACTCACAACTGTGAGATCAAAACCTGAGCTGAGATGAAGAGTTGAACACTTTAACCAACTGAGCCACCTCAGTGCCCCCTAAAATAATAAAATCTTTTTTTAAAATGTAGTTCTTTGGCGACCCCAGGATATGATGCTGCCATAGCAGTCAACAAATTAATCAGCTCACACCAAAAAAGGTGTCTCTCACTTCAAAGCCCATTAGGAAACCATTAAAAATATTAAGTACTGCTGTCAAAAGCAAGAGGTCTACCTGGATTCCACAAGCAGCATCACGAAGTTGGGGCAGCAACAGCAGCCCACCTGTGCATGTTTATAGCAAGTTTTGAGAACTGGTATAATGTTTTATGACAATTTCAACCATATGCCTGTAGAACACAGCATCTACTCAGAAATCCAGTAAAACTGAGAGATCAGCATTCCTGTTTAATAAATAGGAGAAAGCTATGTGAATGCCTGTGTGTGTGTGCATCTGTAGCTGTGTAAAGAATCACTTTATATTAAATCAGTGATACAGGAAGTGCGTCTCAAGTACTCATTCAGCCCTACTATATATTGCCAGTTAATACCATTTTTAAGGAAGCTTCGATATAAATTTATCACGAATAAATACTTACAAATATTTTATATAAAGGTGTGAATTTTAATCAGATGTCAGTCATATAATTAACATATATATTACTTTTATACATTTCAAATCTTGTTAACCTTAAGAATTAATAATACCTAATTTAGTTTGTTGTGCTATAAAAACACAGATGTGTTTGTTGTGCTTATAAAAACATAGATGTTGACCCAAAAGTAAGCAATTTAGAACTATGATTAAAGTGGGAATTTGCCTTTTTATTTAAAAGCAGGTGTGGGGCGCCTGGGTGGCTCAGTCAGTTAAGCATCTGACTTCAGCTCAGGTCATGATTTCACAGTTCATGAGTTCTAGCCCTGTATCGGGCTTTCTGTTGTCAACACAGAGCCTGCTTCAGATCCTCTGTCCCCCTCTCTCTCAACCTCCTCCTGTTCAAGTTCTCTTTCTCTTCAAAATCAATAAACAACAACAAAAAAAATACTATAAAAACAAAACTTATTTTAAAAATAAAATTGGGGGGGCGCCTGGGTGGCTTAGTCGGTTAAGCGTCTGACTTTCGCTTAGGTCATGATCTCGCGGTTCGTGGGTTCGAGCCCCGCGTCGGGCTCTGTGCTGACAGCCAGCTCAGAGCCTGGAGCCTGTTTCAGAGTCTGTGACTCCCTCTCTCTCTCTCTCTGACCCTCCCCTGCTCACGCTGTCTCTCTCTCTCTCTCCTAGAAATAAATAAAACATTAAAAAAAATTAAAAATAAATAAATAAATAAAATAAAATAAAAATAAAATTGGGGCACCTGGGTAGCTTAGCCGGTTAAGCGTCTGACTTTCGCTTAGGTCATGATCTCGCGGTTCGTGGGTTCGAGCCCCGCGTCAGGCTCTGTGCTGACAGCCAGCTCAGAGCCTAGAGCCCATTTCAGAGTCTGTATCTCCCTCTCTCTCTCTCTCTGACCCTCCCCTGCTCATGCTGTCTCTCTCTCTCTCCTAGAAATAAATTTTAAAAAATATTTAAAAATAAATAAATAAATAAAAATAAAATTAAAAATGAAAGCAATTGCACTGAGAGTTAAGATGAGAGTACGGGTCCCCTAAGCTTGTCTCATCTCTCAAACATCACTAGATAGTTACCAAATCATTCTGAACACCCAAGAAATCAACTGGAGGTCTGAAAGAACAAAAACTGCAAGTCTACAAGTAGGAAAACAACCACCTTTTGGAAGGTAGGAGGTGCACAGAGTTGGAGACAGAGCTGTGGGTGTGGAAGCAGGGAGGGAGCCTGCTTACGGAGACTACCACTAAGTATTATAAGCAGCAGAGTGCAAAATCTGAACTTTTAGAAGTCTAATACAGTGGGGCACACCTGGCTTAAAGGAGCTCAGGTAACAAAGGGGGGTGGAGTCCCAGGAGTGACAGCAGGGTCCGAATATCACCTGGGTGGCAAGAAGAATGGGTGGTTCACACCTGTCAGAATGGCTAAAATTAACAACTCAGGACACAGCAGATGTTGGTGAGGATGAGGAGAAAGAGAAACCTTTTGCACTGCTGGTGGGAATGGAAACCGGTACAGCCACTCCGGAAAAAACAGTGTGGAGGTTCCTCTAAAAAGTAAAAATAGAACTACCCTATGACCCAGCAATTGCACTACTAGGTATTTATCCAAAGGATACAAATGCTGATTTGAAGGGGAACATGCACCCCAATGTTTATAGCAGCACTAACAACAACAGCAACATTATGAAAATATCTGAAATGTTCATCAACTGATGAATGAACAAAGATGTCACACACACACACACACACACACAATGCAATATTGCTCAGTGATCAAAAAGAATGAAATCTTGCCCTTTGCAACAACGTGGATGAAACTAGAGTGTATTATGCTAAGTGAAATAAGTCAGAGAAAGATAAATATATGATTTCACTCATATGTGGAATGTAAGAAATAAAACAGATGAACATAGGGGAAGGGAAAGAAAAATAAGATAAGAAGAGAGAGGGAGGCAAACCATAAGGGACTCCTAAATGCAGAGAATAAGCTGAGGGTTGCTGGAGGGGTGTCGGGTGGGAGGTGGGCCAGATAGGTGATGGGCATTAAGGAGGCACATGTTGGAATGAGCACTTGGTATCATATATAAGTGATGAATCACTAAATTATACTACTCAAATCATTATTACACTATACATTAACCAATGTGGATCTACATAAAATTTAAAAATTAAACACACACACACATTAAATTTCAGGGGGAAAAAGAACGAGTGGTGCCAACAGGCATAGGAGTGGGGACTCCACCTGAGGGCAGCAAGACAGGGTGTCAGCTTTCTACTCTGTTTTGCCATAAACTCCAAACCACTGTGCAGTCGAGCGACCACTTTCCTTGCATGGGTGGGCAAATGGCAAAAGCTCAGCAAGACCCTTCCCCAAAGGAACAGCACTAGCCCACGCCCCAAAAGGCCCTTAAATTTGAGTTTCGAAACTCAGTTCAAAAAAGTTCTAACACAGGCAGGGTGAACGCAGGGTTCTGATGAAAACCAGGTACACAGGAAGGGCAATTGATTACTCTTCTGTAAGGGTTTCCTAAAGAGTGGGGGGCACCATCTTTCAGCTCCAGAGCTGGAGAGCAGGGCATGGCAATATTCATCCTGCCCATCAGCGCTGGAAGACTTCAGGGAGCAAAACAGCACCACCTAGTGGAGGCCAGAGCTGCTTACACCAAGCCCCACGCCTCTATGCTCCAGAGGTGCTTTTCTAGTAGGGCAAGTCCACCTGAGAATCAGAGCAGCAGGCACCTCCCTTGGAAGACCAACATAAACAATTCACTGGTACCAAATCTATTGATCATAGAGTGGTGCAAAGCTTCAGCTCTAGGGGAAACAAGATCCAGCTTCCTTTTTACTTTTATTCTTCTTTTTTTTTGTTTTTAAAAAATGTTTATTTGTTTTGAGAGAGAGCAAGGAGCAGAGAAAGAGGGAGTCACGAATCCAAAGCAGGCTCCAGGTTCTGAGCTGCTAGCACCGAGCCCGACATGAGGCTTGAACTCATGAACCGTGAGATCATGAAGTTGGACACTTAGGTGACTGAGACACCTAGGCACCCAAGTGACCAACTCTTCATATCGACTCAGGTCATGATCTCACCATTCATGGGACTGAGTCCCACACTGGGCTCTGTGCTAGCAGCACAGGGCCTGCTTGAGATTCTCTCTCTCTTTCTCTCTGCTCCTCTGTCCCTCTCAAATTAAATAAACATTTTTTTAAAGGAGTTAGAAAAGGAACAGTAAATAAAGCCTAGAGCCAGCAGAAAAAGAGAAATGATAAAGATTAGAACAGAAATAAACCATATACAGGGGCACCTGGGTGGCTCAGTTGGTTAAACATCCAACTTCAGCTCAGGTCATGATCTCACTGTTCTTAGGTTTGAGCCCTGCATTGGGCTCTGTGCTGACAGCTCAGAGCCTGGAGCCTGCTTAAGATTCTGTGTCTCCCTCTCTCTCCCCTCCCCCACTCACTCTCTGTCTCCTCTGTCTCTTAAAAATGAATAAATGTTAAATTTTTTTAACAAAGAAAGAATACAGACAACAACAACAAAGACAAAAACAATAAAATGGATCAAAGAAACTAAGAGGTGGTTCTTTGAAAGAACCAATAAAAGTGATAAACCACTAGTCAGACTTATCAAAAAGAAGAGAGATAGGACCCAAATAGATAAAATCATAAATGAAAGAGGAGAGATCACAACCAATACCACAGAAATACAAAAAATTATAAGAGAATACTATGAAAAATTACATGCCAACACACTGGACAATCTGGAAGAAATGGAAAAATTCCTAGAAACTTACAAACTACCAAGACTGAAACAGGAAGAAATAGAAAATTTGAACAGATCCATAACCAGCAAAGAAAATGAATCACTCTTCAAAAAATCTCCCAACAAACAAAAGTCCTGGGCCAGATGGCTTCCCAGGGAAATTGTACCAGATTTTTAAAAAAGAGTTAATACCTATTCTCAAACTCTTCCAAAACATAGAAACGGAAGGAAATTTTCCAAACTCATTCTAGGAGGCCAGCATTACCTTGATTCCAAATCCAAAGATCCCACTAAAAAGGAGAATTTCCCTGATGAATATGGATGCAAAAATTCTCCATAAAATACTAACAAATCAAATTCAACAGTACATTTACAGTACAGTAAATAAAAGAATTTTCAGCATGATCAAATGAGATTTATTCCTGGATTACAGGATTGGTTCAATATTCAGAAATCAATCAACGTGATACACCGCACTAATAAAAGAAAGAATAAGAACAATATGATCTTGTCGATAGATGCAGAAAAAGCATTTGACAAAATACAGCATCCTTTCTTAATAAAAACTCTTGAGAAAGTTGGGATAGAAGGAACTTGCTTAAACATCATAAAAACCATTTAAGAAAAGCCCACAGCTAACATCATCCTCAACGGGGAAAAACTGAGAGCTTTCCCCCTGAGCTCAGGAACACGACAGGGATGTCCACTCTCACCACTGCTGTTTAACATAGTGCTGGAAGTCCTAGCATCAGCCATCAGACAACAAAAGGAAATCAAAGGCATCAGAATTGGCAAAGATGAAGTCAAACTGTCACTTTTCACAGATGACATGATACTCTACATAGAAAACCCAACAGACTCCACCAGAAGTCTACTAGAACTGATCCAAGAATTCAGCAAAGTTGCAGGGTACAAAATAAATGTACAGAAATCGGTTGCATTTTTATACACCAATAATGAAGCAACAGAAAGAGGAATCAAGAAACTGATCCCACTCATAATTGCACCAAAAAAAAAAAAATACCCAGGAATAAACGTAACCAAAGATGTAAAAGATCTGTATGATGAGAACTATAGAAAACTTATGAAGGAAAATGAAGAAGACACAAAAAAATGGAAAAAACATTCCATGTTCATGGATCGGAAGAACAAATATTGTTAAAATGTCAATACTACCCAAAGTAATCTACACATTCAATGCCATTCCAATCAAAATTGCACCAGCATACTTCTCAAACTTAGAACAAACAATCCTAAAATTTGTATGGAACCACAAAAGACCCCGAATAGCCAAAGTAATATTGAAGAAGGAAACCAAAACAGGAGGCATCACCATCCCAGACTTTAGCCTCTACTACAAAGCTATAATCATCAAGACGGTATGGTATTGGCACCATAACAAACATATAAACCAATGGAGTAGAATAGAGAACTCAGAATTGGACCATAAATGTATGGCAAATTAATCTTTGACAAAGGAGGAAAGAGTATCCAATGGAAAAAAGACAGCCTCTTTAACAGATGGTGCTGGGAGAACTGGACAGCAACATGCACAAGAATGAAACTGGACCACTTTCTCACATCATACACCAAAATAAACTCAAAATGAAAAAGGACCTGAATGTGAGACAGGAGACCATCATAACCCTAGAGGAGAAAGCAGGAACCATCCTCCTTGACTTCAACCACAGCAATTTCTTACTTGACACATCCCCAAAGGCAAGGGATCAAGAGCAAAAATGAACCACTAGGACCTCATCAAGATAAAAAGCTTCTGGCGGGAGAAGAAGGGCGGAAATGGTGGGGGAAAGGGAGAGAGGCAAACCATGAGAGACTCTTGAATGCTGACAAAAACTGAGGACTGATGGATGTGGGGGGGAGGGGAGGATGGGCATGGAGGAGGGCACTTTGGGGATGAGCACTGAGTGTTATGTAGAAACTAATTTGACAATAAACTATTTGTAAAAATAAAAGTTTAAAATGAAAAAAAAAAAAAAAAAAAAAGATAAAAAGCTTCTGCACAGCAAAGGAAACAATCCATAAAACTAATAGGTAATCGACGGAATGGGAGAAGATAGTTGCAAATGACATATCAGATAAAGGGCTAGTATCTAAAATCTAGAAGGAACTCACCAAACTCCACACCCAATAAAACGAACAATCCAGTGAGGAGATAGGCAGAAGACATGAACAGACACTTCTCCAAAGAGGACATCCAGGTGGCCTAAGGACTCATAAAACGATGCTCAACATCACTCATCATCAGGGAAATACAAATCAAAACCACACTGAGATACCACCTCACGCCAGTCAGAGTGGCTAAAATGGGCAAATCAGGAGACTCTCTATGTGGGCGAGGATGTGGAGAAACGGGCACCCTCCTACACTGTTGGTGGGAATGTAAACTGGTGCAGCTGCTCCGGAAAACAGTGTGGAGGCTCCTCAAAAAATTAACAATAGAACTCCCCTATGACTCAGCAATAGCACTGCTAGGAATCTACCCAAGGGATTCAGGAGTGCTGATGCATAGGGGCATATGTACCTCAATGTTCATAGCAGCACTTTCTACAATAGCCAAATCATAGAAAGACCCTAAATGTCCATCAACTGATGAATGGATCAAGAAGATGTGGCTTATCTATACAATGGAATACTACATGGCAATGAGAATGAAATTTGGCCGTGTGTAGCAACATGGATGGAACTCGAGGGTGTTATGCTAAGTGAAATAAATCAGGCAAAGGACAGATACCATATGTTTTCACTTACAAGTGGAACAGGAGAAACTTAACAGAGGACCACGGGGAAGGGGAAGGGGAAATACTGAGAATAAACTGAGGGTTGATGGAGGTGGGGAAGAGGGGAAGGGGGGAGATGGGCATGGAGGAGGGCACTTGTTGGGATGAGCACTGGGTGTTATATGGAAACCAACTTGACAATAAACTATAAAAAAATGCAAGAATAGAATGCAAAAAAATGATAAAACGTCATTGAAAAATAAATGGAGAAATACATTAATTGATCGACTATATTATATAGATGTCAATTTCTTTAAAATCACCTAAAGATTAAATGAAATTCCAATTAAAATTTCAATATAGTTTTAGAGTGCCTGGGTAGTTCAGTTGGTTAAGCATCCAGCTTCAGTTCAGGTCATGATCTCACTGTTTGGGAATCTGAGCCCCACATCAGGCTCTGCGCTGACAGTACAGAGGCCTGCTTGGGATTCTCTCTCTCCCTCTCTCTCAGCTCCTCCCCCACACACTCTGAATAAATGAATGGATGAATGAATAAACAAAAAAATTTAAATAAGTAGTTGTTATAGGCTTAATTGCATCCTCCCAAAATTCATATATTGAAATCCTAACCCCTAGTTCTTCAGTATGTGACTGTACTTGGAGACAGGGTCTTTAAGGAGATAATTAAGGTAAAATGAGGTCATATGGGTTGGCCCTAATCCACTGTGACCGGTTCTTATTAAAAAAATTAGGACACACATTTGTGACCACAGAGGAACCATCACATGAAGACATAGTAAGCAGGCAGCCTTCTGCAAGGCAAGGCAAGAAGCCTCAGAAGAAACCAAACTTGCTGACACCTTGATCTTGAACTTCTAGCCTCCAGAGCTGTCAGGAAATAAATCTCTTTTAAGCCACCCAATCTGTGGTATTTTGTTATGGCAGCCCTAACAAATTAATACACTGACCTAAATAAAAGTACTCTGCCTCGAGTTGCTTTAGTGTGAAGAAAATTTTTCCTGTGCTTCCCCACGTCTCATAAACTAACACCTATTAAGTGACAGTAAAATCTGTCATACTATGAAGAATTATTGAAATTGCTTCATTTTCTCAGTATGGGATGTAGGTAAACTGCTGCCAAACTTTTGTTCCTTTACTGATCCAAAGGCAGAGCCAAACAAAACCAATTTATCTCTTTGGCACGGCAGGCACAGCACCCAAGGACTACAAACAAGCTTTTCCAGAAAATAAAATACACAGGAAAATATCTGAGCCCAGGCAGGGAAAGGGCAGGTACCGGTTCCAAATAAAACAAAGCTACAAAATTAAGAGATGTTTAATTAAATTCACATATAAACTTCATTGTTTAAAGCTTATTTTTGAAAGAGAGAGAGACAGAGAAACAGAGAGAGAATCCTAAGCAGGCTCCATCCCACAAACCATGAGATCATGACCTGAGCAGAAATCAAGAGCCAGATGCTCAACCGAGTCAACCAGGCACCCCATTAATTTCCTATGAATTCCCATGTAGGGGCACCTGGGTGGCTCAGTCAGTTAAGCATCTGACTTCAGCTCAAGTCATGATCTCATGATTTGTGAGTTTGAGCCCTCCATTGGGCTCTGTGCTGGCAGCGCAGAGCCTGCTTGGGATTCTCTCTCTCTCTCTCTCTCTCTCTCTCTCTCTTTCTCTGCCCCTCCCCCACTTGTGCACATGCACTCTCAAAATAAATTTTAAAACTAAAGAATTCTCATGTACTTATAATTTTTAAAATGCATATCAAATCATAATGAGTCAACATAGTCCAATAATTTAAAAAAAAGAATAACCCATTAAAAAGGTTTTACAAGAAATATATTCAACATTGGATATGAGTGCATCTTACACACTCGTATAATGTGATATGACATAGGGTAGGGTCTCCCTTTTCTCCCCCCACTCCCTGCTCGTCTCCTCCAGTTTCAAATTACTGGTAAAAGTTCAGAAAGCCTGAGGCAGTATTTCAGCAAGGGAGGGCTGGGGGTTGAGAAGGCAAAGTTTCTAAGGATTAGGAGATTGAGGAGCTAAGAAGCAAGCACAAACAGTCCGCATGGATGTACATGGAAAACAGACCAAACATGGATACATCTTTGACCCTTCAAAACATAAGTGACAGATTTCACAAGCAACAGATTTAGTGTTCTGTGTATTGCCACATAGAGAAGGAAGAGAGAGGACACTTAGAAGTAGGTAGCTTCTGGGAAGTAAGAGCGACTCTGGCTTATAACCAGCAAGAAAACAGCAACCTCAGTCCTACAAGATGAAAAGGTATTCTGCCAGTAACTTAAGAGAGCTGGGAGGTAGAATGTTCCCCAGTCAAGTCTCCAGACTAGAATGCAACCTAGCCAACAATTTGATTACAACCTTTTTTTTAATGTTTATTATTTATTTTTGAGACAGAGAAAGACAGAGCATGAGTGGGAGAGGGGCAGAGAAAGAGGGAGACACAGAGTCCAAAGCAGGTTCCAGGCTCTAAGCCGTCAGCACAGAGCCCGATGCGGGGCTCGAACCCACGAACGTGAGATCATGACCTGAGTCAAAGTTGGAGGCTTAACCGACTGAGCCACCCAGGCGCCCCTGATTACAACCTCCTGAGGCCGAGTAGAGGACACTAAACTGTACCCACACTCCCAATTCACAAATTTTTTTGGGTGATAAATGTGTCATTTTATGCCACTAAGTTTGTGGTCATTTGTTAAACAATAATAAAAATTAATACAGTGAGGGGCCCCTGGGTGACTCAGTTCGTTAAGATTCTGACTGTTGGGGGGGCGCCTGGGTGGCTTAGTCGGTTAAGCGTCCGACTTTCGCTTAGGTCATGATCTCGCGGTTCGTGGGTTCGAGCCCCGCGTCGGGCTCTGTGCTGACTGCCAGCTCAGAGCCTGGAGCCTGTTTCAGAGTCTGTGACTCCCTCTCTCTCTGACCCTCCCCTGCTCACGCTGTCTCTCTCTCTCTCCTAGAAATAAATAAAAAACATTAAAAAAAAAGAGTCTGACTGTTGGGGCGCCTGGGTGGCTCAGTCGGTTAAACGTCCAACTTCGTCTCAGGTCATGATCTCACAGTTCGTGGGTTCGAGCCCCGTGTCTGGCTCTGTGCTGACAGCTAGCTCAGAGCCTGGAGCCTGTTTCAGATTCCCTATCTCCCTCTCTCTCTGACCCTCCCCTGCTCACGCTGTCTCTCTCGCTTTCTCAGAAATAAACAAAAAGCATTAAAAAAAAAAAAAAGTCTGACTCTTGATTTCATTTGGCCCACGTCATGATCTCATGGCTCATTCGAGCCCTGTATGCAGTTCTGTGGGGTCAGCACAGAGCCACCTTGGGATTCTCTTTCTCTCTCTCCCCCTCCCCACCTTCAAAATAAATAACATTTAAAAAAAAAATCTAATACAGTGAGCCAAGCTGATCAGAAAAAGAACAATTAGTTTCGGTGGGATCACCAAACCAGAGCTCCAGGCCCATATATTTATTTATACCTCATTTAAATATTAATATTAAATAACTTATGCTTCATTTGGTTTTTTTTTTAAATGTTTTTATTTCTGAGAGACAGAGAGAGACCAGCGTAAGCAGGGGAGGGTCAGAGAGGGAGATACGGAATCTGAAGCAGGCTCCAGGCTCTGAGTTGTCAGCACAGAGCCCGACGCAGGGCTTGAACCACGAACCGTGAGATCATGACCTGAGCGGAAGTCGGACGCCCAACCAACTGAGCCAGCCAGGCGCCCCTATGCTTCATTTAAAAAGGGAATTGGGAAAAAAAAAAAAAAAGGGAATTCAGTTGGGGAGGCGACTGGATGGCTCAGTTGGGTAAGCGCCTGACTTCATTCAGCTCAGGTCATGATCTCCCTGTTCATGGGTTCAAGCCCCAAGTCAGGCTCTGTGCTGACAGCTCGGAGCCTGGAGCCTGCTTCAGATTGTGTCTCCCTCTCTCTCTCAAATAAACAAACAAACAAACAAACAAATAAAATGGAACTGGGGCAGATTAAGGCCACAAGTAGCTCTTTTTTTTTTTTTTTAATGTTTATTTATTTTTTGAGAGAGAGCCCAAGGAGGGTAGGGACAGAGAGCCATAGACAAAGAATCCAAAGCAGGCTCCCCGATTCTTAGCGTGCAAACCCCAATGTGGGACTCAAACCCAGGAACTAGGAGATCATGACCTGAGCCGAAATCAGATGCTCAACCGACTGAGCCACCCAGGCACACCTAAACGCTCACATGTAGCTCTTTAACACAGAGATAAGAGAAAAACATTTACAATTACAAAATGTGAATAGGCTATGCTGAAATGCACTATGATTGCTGAATAACCTGAATGTTATCATGTTGTAGATACCATCCTAAGAAAACAAAAGAACAGAAAGTATATTCCAAGCTGTGCATTAGGGGCATTGGGGCACTAGGGGTGCCTGGGTGACTCAGTTAAGCAACCAACTTCAGCTCAGGTCATGATCTCATGGTTCGTGAATTCCAGTCCCATGTCTGGATCTCTATTGTCAGCACAGAACCCACTTCAGATCCTCTGTCTCCCTCTTTCTGTACCTCCCCTGTAAAAAAAAAAAAACTACAAATTAAAAACTGAGGTACAAAAACTCTCACAGCCTGCTTTGCTTCAAGCCAGAACAGTGTTCATCACCAATTTCCATTAAGTGGTATTTCAAGGAATTTTTTTAAAATAAAGGGACATAAAGAATAGCTGTATAGTTTTATAATATTCAAATACATTATACTCTATTTTTGGATCACATTAAGTATTCTTCTTGCAACACGATCATGGTTACCCTGGGAATTACAATTGCCATCTTAAATTTCTACCAAATTGGCTCAGACTTAGCTTCAATACACAAAACTCTGCTTTATACAGTTGTCTCTCCCCTTTATGTCATTGCCAGAAATTGCATCTTTATGTATTGTGATTTCCCCCCTTGCTTTTACTATTGAGTCACATTCTGAGTAGCGCCTTCTAAATATCTGTCTCAGGTGACCTTTACGTATAAGACCACTGAGAACCTTGCAGTGAAGTGGAAATGAGGGTACAATGGAAGGGTAGTTGTGGGATCTGGGAAGAAATTGTAGGGTTTGCAATGACAGCAAGTAAAGAAAAGATGTTGCAAAGCTATAATATGGCAGAAACAAGGTTAAACTAGACTAGTAGCGTTACTCTGTAACAGATCATTTGGCAGTATCTTGAAACATTTAAACATCTATCTATACATAGTTACTGCTTCCAATCAGACATCAGCATATAATATAATTTATAAAATATGCTATTAAGACATTGGAAATTCCCTAGGAGCAAATTCTTTATCAATTTTTCTGCCTCCACTCAATTCATATGCACACCAGAGGCACCGGTTCGTTCTCCTGTGTAGGTTTTAGAAAGTACAGAAGGCAAACAGTGCGGACAGGTTTTCCCATCTGGAGATTACCATTCTCTGAGGGAGTACGCAGAGGTCCCCCTCAAGCTCTGCTGAGCCCTGACCTCTGTCAGGAATCACTGCTCTAGTGCAATCTCTTCATCTTAGAGATGAGAAAACTGGAACTCAAAGGAAAAGATTTGCCCAAGATCAGTGTGATAGATTCTGAATTAAAATGTATTTCCTGAGGTACCTGGATGGCTCAGTTGGTAGAGCAAGTGACCCTTGATCTGGGGGGGTTGTGAGTTCAAGTCCTATATTGGGTGTAGAGATTACCTAAAAATGAAATATTTTACATACATACAATGTATTTCCTGGGGCACCTGGCTGGCTCAGTCAGTAAAGCATGAGACTCTACCTTGGGATGGTGGGTTCAAACCCCACAATGGGGGTAAAGATTTTTTTTAACTTTTTTAAATACATATTTTCTGACTTCGTTCCACTCTACTATATCTCTATTAGAATAACAGGAGGACCCTGAATTCCTAATGTATTTGGAACAAGTCCAATTGTTCTTTTCAAAACCACAGATGCCTGCAATGCAATTTCCCCCAACCTGTCACTAATGACTTTTACATTTATAGCAAAAAAGAAAAAAAAAGAAAAACAGTATCTTGGTTGCTGGCAACAGAACAATTGGTGGGCATAAGAGGCAGCAACAGGGTTTTTAAGTCTAAGGGTGGAGGTTGAGCTCGCTCTTCCTCACTGTAAATTTCTATTTACTGTGTTAATTCACTAAGTTTAGACTACTGTTACTATACAATCCTCTTAGGAAAAGACCTGTATTAATTATTCAAAGCACCTGGCGGGGAGAGGGCAAGATGGCGGAGAAGTAAGGAGCTCCGTACTTGCACTCGCGCCCATACATCACACAGAAAAGATCTGAAGCCATTGGAAACCTTACAAAACCTGAGCGATTGGGAGAAAAAAGACGCAGAATCCACTGAGAGAGCCT
>NW_024081270.1:1119023-1156229 GCF_003009895.1 Hyaena hyaena | reverse complement strand
TTAACTGGGTGTGCTCTGATCTGCTTGTTACATGAGACTTGAAACGACTGCCACTAGAATTGAAGCCCTTTAGAACTGTCTGGTCAAGAGAGGTGGTGTGGTCAGGGGCTTCTGCTGGTCTTCTGGGGAAGGAGCCAGCTCCAATGGGACTGAGCCAGGCTCATCCCAGAAGCTCAGTCTCACTAGAGTGCAGGGGGATGCCAGGCAGCCAGTGTGGGAATTGCATTGTTTCCAGCGGGTGGCTCTGTGTTTATGCTGGGGGGCAGAGGAGGGAAATGGCACCACCCAGTTCCTTTCTTCCTAGAGAGGCATCTTTGTGAACCCTTTCTCTCATGGGTGCGCTCCAAGAAGAGTGTATAATCGCCCCACTGTGTCCACCAGGTGTTGCACAGATCACTGTTTCCATGCCATCTGCCTGCAAGTAGTTTGCCTGCCTTCTCTCTCCAGGAGTAAGGCAGTGCCCTCAGGGCTGTATCCCATCCAAGCCTGCTAATCTTTAAAACTGCACATTCTTGAGGTGACTGCATGGCTCTCCTAAATGTCTGACTCTTGACACTGGCTCCCTTCATAACTTCGTTGTCATGGGAGTCTCTCTCTCCCTCCCTCACTGCCCCTCCTTTGCATGTACTCTCTTTCTGTCTCTCTCAAAATAAATTGAAAAAAATAAAAATTAAAAAATTAAAAAAAATAGTGGCATGTAATACCTTATTTAGGCCAGATTGCCTTCCCGAGGAAGGAAAATTTCTAGCACTATCTAGGAAATTCTTTTTTGAATGGTTAAAGGTTATATTCCTGTAGGAATGAAACTAGGTTTGGTGACATGAGGTCTTAACACAAGTAACTCCATGATAGGCTTGTTGTTTTTCTTAACAGGTATAAATATATATACACACACACCACATCTTCTTTATTGATTTATCAATAGGTGGACTTTTGGGCTCTTTCCAACCTTGGCTATTGTTTACAATGCTGCTATAAACAATGGGGTGCATGTGCCCTTTGAAAACAGGACACCTGTACCCTTTAAATAAATATGTAGTAGTGAAATTGCTAGGTCATAGGGTAGTTCTAGTTCTAATTTTTTGAGGAACCTACATACTGTTTTCCAGAGTGGCTACAACAGTTTGCATTCCCATGAGCAGTACATAAGGGTTCCATTTTCTCTTCATCCTTGTCAACATCTGTTATTGCCTCAGTTAATTTTAGCCATTCTGACAGGTGTGAGGGGGTATATCATTGTGGTTTTGATTTGTATTTCACTGATGATGAGTGATGCTGAGCGTTTTTTTCATGTGTCAGCCATCTGGATGTCTTATTTGGAAAAGTGTCTATTCATTTCTTCACTGGATTGTTTGTTATTTGGGTGCTAAGTTTGATAAGTTATTTAATAGATGTTGGATACTAACCCTTTATCTGATATGTCATTTGGAAATATCTTCTCCCATTCATCAGTTTCCTGTTAGTTATGCTGCTTGTTTCCTTCACCGTGTAGAAGATTTTTATCTTGTTGAGGTCCCAATAGTTCATTTTTGCTTTTGTTTCCCTTGCCTCCAGAAACATGTAAAGTAATAAGTGGCTTTGGCAAAGGGCAAAGAAGTGTTTGATTCCTTTCGCCTCTAGGATTTTGATGGCTTCCTGCCTTACGTTTAGGCTTTTCATCCATTTTGAGTTTATTTTTGAGTGTATGGTATAAGAAAGTGGTCCAGTTTCATCTTTTGCATGTTGCTGTCCAATTTTCCCAACAGCATGTGCTGAAGAGACTGACTATTTTTGACGTTGGATATTCTTCCCTGCTTTGCCAAAGATTAGTTGGCCATACGCTGGTATGGTAATTTGCCTTTCATTTCTATTTTTTGGAAAAGCTTCAACAGAACAAATAGGTGTTAACTCTTCTTTAAATATTTGATAGAGTTCCCCTGGAAATCCATCTGGCACTGGACTCTTGTTTGGGGGAGAGTTTTGATTAGTAATCCACTGTCTTTACTGGTGATGCGTTTGTTCAAATTTTCTATTTCTTCCTGTGTCACTTTTGGTAGCTTATATGTGTTTAGGAATTTCTCCATTTCTTTCTGATGGCCCCATTAAATGGCATTTAATTGCTCATAATATTTTCTTAGGATTGTTTTTTTATTTCTGCAGTGTTGGTTGTGATCTCTCTTCTTTCATTCTTAATTTTCTTTATTTGGGTCTTTTTCTATTTCTTTTTGATCAATCTGGCTAGGGATTTATCAGTTTCATTACTTTTTTCAAAGAACCAGCTCTGGGTTTCATTGATTTTGGTCTACTGTTTTCTTGATTTTGATATCATTGGTTTCTGCTCTAATCTTTATGATTTCCCTTCTTATGCATGTTTGAAGCTTTATTGTCTGTTTTTTTTTTTCCAGCTCTTTAAGGTGTAAGGTTAGGTTGTGTATTTGAGACTTTTCTTCATTCTTTAGGAAGACCTGGATTGCTATATACTTTCCACTTATGACAGCCTTTACTGCATCCCAGATATTTTGGGGCTGTCATGTTATCATTTTCATTGGCTTTCATGTACTTTTTAATTTCCTCTTTAATGTCATGGTTAGCCCATTCATTCTTTAGTAGGATGTTCTTTAATCCAAGTTTTTGTGGTCTTCCCAAATGTTATCTTGTGGTTGATTTTGAGATTCATAGCATTGTGATCTGAAATTATACACAATATGATGTTGAGTTTTCTGTACTTCTTGAGGGCTCATTTGTCACCCAGTATGTGTTCTGTTCTAGAGAATGTTCCATGTGCACTCAAAAATTCTTCTGTATTCTTCTGCTTCAGGAAGAAATGTCCTGAAGATATCTGTAAAGTCTATCTGGTCCAGTGTGTCATGCAAAGCCATTGTTTCCTTTTTGATTTTCTACTTAGATAATCTGTCCTTGCTGTAAGTGGGATGTTGAAGTCCCCTACTATCATGGTATTATTATCAAAGAATGTCTTATGTTTGTGATTCATTGATTTCGTTGTTTTGGTGCCATCATGTTGGGGGGCATAAATGTTTACATTTCTTACCTCTTCTTGGTGGGTAGACCCCATAATTATGCTATAGTGCCCTTCTTCATCTCTTCTTATAGTCTTTCTTTTAAAATATAGTGAGTCTGATATCCATATGGCTATTCCGGCTTTCTTTCAGTGACCATTAGCATGGTAGATGGTTCTCCATTCCCTTACTTTCAATCCAAAGGAGTCTTTAGGTCTAAAATGGGTCTTTTGTAAACAGCATATACATAGATCTTGTTTTCTTATCCATTCTGATACCCTGTGTCATTTGATTTGAGCATTTAGTCCGTTGACATTTTGAGTGTCTACTGAAAGATAGGAATTTAGCGCCGCTGTGTTGCCTGTAGAGTTGGAGTTTCTGGTGGTCTTTGGTCCTTTCTAGTCGTTGTTGCTTTTGGCCTTTTTTGTTTTGTTTCACCTTTTCTCCCCTCAGAGAGTCTCCCTTAAAATTTCTTGCAAGGCTTGCTTAGTGGTCACGAACTCTGTTACTTGTTGTTTGTCTGGGAATCACTTTATTTCTCCTTTATTTTGAATGACAGCCTTGCTGGATAAATAATTCTTGGCTGCATAGTTTTCTGATTCAGCACATTGAACGTATTCTACCACTCTTTTCTGGCCTGCCAAGTTTCTCTGCATAGGTCTGCAGCCAACCTGATCTGTCTTCCCTTGTAGGGTAAGGACTTTGTCCCCCTTGCTGCTTTCTTAATCTTTCCTTTTCTGTGTATTTTCTGAATTTGACTGGGATATGCCTTGTTCATGGTCAGTCTTTGTTGAATCTAATGGGAGTTCTCTGTGCTTCTTGGATTTTGATGTCTGTGTCCTTCTGCAGATTAGGAAAGTTTTCCACTATAATGCCTCACATAAACCTTCTGTCCCTTTTCCTCTCTCCTCATCTTCGGGAGTCCTTGATTTAGATGTTATTCCTTTTTTGTAAGTCACTCAGTTCTCTATTTCTTGTATTGTGTCCTTTTTCCTTTGTTTTCCTATTTTTTCCCCTGCTTAATGATTCTCCAAAAATGTGACTTCAGTGTTGCTGATTTACTGCTCTACTTTTTCTTTTTTTCCTATAATGACATCCATTCAATATTGCAGCTCGGTTATAGTAGTTTTAATTTCGTCCTGACTACATTTTACTTCCTTTATCTCTGCAAGAAGGGAAAGGGATTCTATTCTTTCTCAACGCGTGCTAGTATTCTTATTATTGCAGTTCCAAATTCTAATTCAGACATCTTGCCATATCTGCGCTGATGAAGCACCTGGCTGTAATTTCTTCCTGTGCTTTCTTTTGGGTTGAATTCCTTCACTTTGTTATTTTGGAGGAAGCAAAAAAATAATAGAATAAAAATTGAAGTAAAAAATTAAAAACACAAAAAATCAAGTAAAGGTAGTTATATCCTAGGTGTGTTTTGGTTTGGTGGTCGAAAGAAGCTTGATAGAATAGAGGAAAAAAGGGAAAAAAGGAAAAAATAAGAAAAAAGCTGGGACTCCTGGGTAGCTCAGTCGGTTAAGCGTCCGACTTTGGCTCAGGTCATGATCTCACAGTTCGTGGCTTCAAGTCCCACGTCAGGTTCTGTGCTGACAGCATGCTCAGAGTCTGAGCCTGTTTCAGATTCTGTATCTCCCTCTCTCTGGCCCTTCCCTGCTCACACCATCTCTCTTTGTCTCTCTCAGAAATAAATAAAACATTAAATAAGTTTTTTAAAAAGAAAAAGAAAAAAGGTAAGAAAAAGTTTAAAAATTAAAAACAAATATATACAGTAAAATAGAATAAAATGAAAGGAAGAAAATGAAATAGAATGAAAATATTTAAGACAAAAAATAAAAAAACATGGTGAAAAGAATTTTTTTAAAAAGCAAGATAAAAATAAAGTTTTTCTTTGTGTATGTAAACAAAAGGAAAAAAGCAGAAAAATAAAAAAAATCAAATAGACGAACCAGCACACAGAATGAAAGCTGAATCAAGTTACATCCTGTTTCCCCTAGAACTCAAACTATGAAGCACTCTATAGCCTGTACTCTAAGCAGGCAGAGAGATTTGTGGTCATCCCCTAGGGCATGTGCTTAGAGGGAACAGTTGGGCAGGGCTTGATATAATGGCTCCATTTTCAACGAGGTGGTTCTGCTTAGCTTCCTTGGGTGAATTGTTATGGCACACGAGTGTGTATGTGCATATGCATGGCAGAGGTGAAATTGGCTTCATCCAGCTTCCTAGTTTCTGGAACAGGAACTCTTTGTTCTCACCTACCCACATTCAAGCACCCCTCCTTTGTCTCGGGCTCTCGTCCACTCCCTGTCCATGTCCAGGCTATAAGCCTTCCAGGCGGCACCTTCCTCTTGAACTTCATCTCAGGTGGGGCTGTGTTTCCAAACCTCTCACTTCTGAGAATTCTGCAGCCTGGACCCACTCCGACCATGTGGGGAACGGTCTCGCTGAGCAATGGCCGGGTGCTGGCTTGCCCCAGAAAATGTTCATGTGATCCTTGCAGCAGCAAAGGTTCAGAGATAATGGAAAATCACAGCACATAGCTGGCAGCACGTTTCACTGCACTCTGGCATCTTTGAATACCAGCAACATGGCTGTTCTCCGGGGTCCGCTGAGACCTTTGGCTGTGGGAAAACTGTATGGCCTCTACCAAATGCCTCTAAGCATGGGTAGTGCTTCTCTCCATGTGGCCCACAGACCTCTTGGACCTCGTTGTCTGCTCCTGGGAATTCAACCTCCCCACCAAAGCACCGCCAGGTATTGAGCTCTGGAGTTTCCAATTCTGTGCTCTCCTGTTTATAGAGTCCTAATAATATTGAAACCCTCTCCTTTCTCCCCATCAATGGTTTCAGGGAACAGATTTCTTGTTCAGCCCCTGGTGGGTGTTTTCACTCTTTCTCTCCATTTGCTTACAGGGGAGTGTTTTTCCTGTTCTTTCACAGTGCACCACACACTCCCCCAGTTTTTCTGTCCTCTCTCCCCCAAAGCTCCTCCCTACCCTCTGTAGCTTCTCTCTCCCCCACTTCACCTGTCTGTACCTCATACTTGCCAAGTTCTGTGGCTCAGATTATGCAGATTGTTGTGTTAATCCTCAGGTCAATTTCCTAGGTGTGCAAAATGGTTTGGTGATGATCTAGCTGCATTTCAGAGATGAAAGAAGCTGAGAACTTCCATGCTGCTCTGACATCATGGCCTCACCTCAAGAAGTTTCTGTGTCTCTAAATCTTGTTCAGGATGTTCCCAGTGGGTAAGTTTCATGCAATATTTGGCCTACCTCTCAGCAACAAGCATGTGAACCAACTGATACAAATCTGAGAAACCACACTGGTAAGTTGGAAATAAATATGTTAAATTCTTCATTCTTCAAATGTGTAAAGGTCCTCAGTCACTTTGGAGAATGGCTTGACTCTGGCTTGAAATTCAGCTTTAGTCGTATGCACATAAAATACTTGGGGTCTGTTTATTTTGATGGGTTTCCAATAGTTTATTTTTGCTTTTGATACCTTTGCCTTAGGAGATGTATCTAGAAAAATGTTGCTGTAACTTAGAGAAATCACTGCCTGTGTTTTCTTCTAGAATTTGTATGGATTTAGGTCTTTGATCAATTCTGAGTTTTTGTGTGTGTGTGTGTATGATGTTAGAAGGTAGTTCAGTTTCTTTATTTTATATGTAGGTGTCTAGTTTTGCAGGCAGAATTTATTGAAAAGACTGTCTTTTCCCTATTGTATTTCCTTATCTCCTTTGTCATACATTAATTGACCATCTCCATGTGGGTGTATTACTGGGGTGTCTCTTCCTTCTTTCCATTGATCTATGTGTTTCTTTTTGACCTAGTAGCATGCTGTTTTGATGACTACAGCTTTATAGTATATCTTCAAATCTGCGACTGTGCTATCTCCAGCTTCGTTCTTCCTCATCATTGCTTTGGCTCTTTGGGGTCTTCTGTGGTTGTATACATATTTTAGGATTATTCTAGATTTCCAAATATGCTTTTGTTACTTTGATAGGGATTGCATTGAATCTATAGATTGCTTTGGGTAATATGGGCATCACAACAATGCTAATTATTCCAATCCAATTTCATGAGCATGAAATATCATTCCATTTGTGCTATCTTCAATTTCATCAGCGTTTTATAGTTTTCAGAATACAGGTCTTTCACCTCTCATAAAGAGCTTTTGCACAGCAAAGGATACCATCAACAAAACAAAACACAACCTACTGAAGGTATTTGCAAATAATATATCTGATCAGAGTTAATATCTAAAATATAAAAAGAACTCCTACCACTCAACACCAAAAAAACAATCCAACTGAGAATTGGGGACAGAGGCCCTGGAAAGACATTTTCCCAAAGAAGCCATACAGATGGCCAACAGACAGATGAAAAGATAAGATGCTCTATATCACTCATCATCACGGAAACGTAAATCAAAACTGCAGCGTGATGTCACCTCATGCCTGTTAGAATGGGTAAAATCAAGAAAACAAAAAACAGGTGTTGGTGACAATGTAGGGAAAGCAGAACCTTGTGCACTGTTGTTGGGAACAGAAATTGGTACAGCCCCTGGGGAACTGTGGTGTTTACACAAAAAATTAAAAATAGAACACCATATGACCCAATAGTCCCACTATTGATCCTGACCCAGAGAAAAGGAAAACACTAACTAGAAAAGATACACACACTCTTATGTTTACTGCAGCACTATTTACAATAGCCAAGATAGGGAAACAAACTTAGTGCCCATTAGTAGACAAATGCATAAGGAAAAGTTGTATATCCACATGGTGGAATATTATACAGCTTTAAAAAGCATGAATTGCACCATTTGAGACAACATAGAAGGACCCAGAGGGCATTATACTACGTGACATAAGTCGTGCTGGAAGGACAAATATCATATGATTCCACTCATAAAAGGAATCTAAAAAAATGAATAAGAAAACAAGCAGAATCAGAACTCTAAATACAGAAGATAAAATGATGGTTGCAAGACAACCAGGAGGTACAAAATTGAAGAAGGGGAGAGGGAGATATAGGCCTCCACTTGTGAGTTGAGTCAGTCATGGGTATCAATAGCAGAGCATACGGAATACAGTCCATGATACTGTAATAGTGATGTAATGGGATAGGTGGTAGCTATGTGGTAGAGCCCCTCCCTAAGGTATGTGGTGGAGGCCTTCTCAGAACAAAAGAAGTCCACATGGCCCAATGACTCCCAAACACATATGCTTAGCTCGGACATGACTCTGTAACTTGGACTGTCCAATCAGACTATATGTGTCACCATATATGGGAAACAAAGAGGTAGAAATGGCGTAAAAGGATATACTCTGCCTCACGCAGGGCTCAGTTTTTCAGGTACGAACCCACTGAGCCTGTGCAAACACGATGAGTAAAGTTGTTTCCTGGACAAAGAAAGCCTCAGTGCCCCATCTCTCTGTGCAGGAATCCTGCTATATTTCTTGGGTGCTCGCTTTTGGGATTTGGGGATGGTGCGTTTCCATCTCCTTTGTCACTGGGGTATGAACCTCGATGCACCAGAAGTGACCTCACCTGGAACCAGCAGACCACTTGATCCGTAGGAGATTAGCCACTCCTGGCGCACTAGGGCAAGGGCCCCAGATACACAACAGAAACTGGTGAGGCCTAGGAAACAGCTCAGGGAGCACCAGTGGTCAGACTGATAAAAACCCAGCTTCATTTCAGTAGACCGTCCCCTAAGTGGCAGAAGGGGAGCCTGATCACCTCCCGGAGTTGCCAGAGTAGTTCCATAAGGAATGAGGCTGCAACTCTAAGGCACTGGTCGCTGGGCAGCAGGTTGGAGTCACTCTATGAGTGTGTGTGAATGCGACGGACAGCGAGAAGATTCTGGCGTGACCAAGGGGCTGAAGCGAGTGTTGAATCCCAATCCATGGTGACCTCATACGGCTTAAGGTGGCATCAGACTTCCTCAGGAGGCTTATCCGACTGATACTAGACCTGGCAGTACTAAGAGGCGCCTGAAATAGCTCCTGGAGGGTGGAGAATCCTGGCCTCCTGAGGGAGGTATTCAGTCCGTACTATCTTAAAGTTACATGTATATTGTAAAAGAGAGGGTAAATGGTCAAAATTTCCTTATGTAAGGTTGTAAGTTAGGTGCCAACCTTCTGTCCCTTTTAAGGGGCCAAGAAAAGTGAGTTCTTGGAGACTTGCCCCCTGAGGGCTCTTCTCAGGACAAGCCACCTGTTAGATCCTCATGGCCTCCTTATCCAGGATTGTCATAGATGAAAAATCTTCCCCTGAAAGGAAGGCACATCCAGAGTATCTACTTACTAAAATGCTTCATGGTGAATTTGGCCCCATGAAGGTTCCATTTTCCTGGCAAGATTCTAAGCAAATAAAAAGGACCTGAGCAAGTTTGCAGACAACCCTGATCAATATATAGAAGTGTTAGAAAACCTAACCCAAGGTGCTGGGGACAAAGAAAAACAAACAGGCCATCTCTAACAAAGAGGATTCTAATACCCTTTCACCGTTTTTCCTAATACATTCTGGTTACTCTAAATCTATGTGGGGGCTTCTCCCTCATTCATTTCCTGGGTCAATGACTATGATGATTAGAGTCCACTGTCTCTACTTAGTCTACCTCAGGATGGAGACTGTAAAGAATATTCCCAAGCAGTGCCCAAACTCATTTTGTTCAGGGGAAGTTATCTGTCTTCTCTAGCCCAACCTGGACTGCCTAATTCCAGCTGTTGGGGGAAACAACCTGTTGTCTGCTCATCTGTTCAAGTGGACAGGCTTTAGGGCCAGGAGACCTCTCTCTCTGCCCTCTGGGCCTTTCTCTGCCCTAGGCTTTTATGTGGAATCTCGCCTCTTCTGCCTTCCCCTCCCCCTCCTCCTGTTTCTGCACCACTTTGGGTGAGACCTGCATAACTGGTTACAATACCATCCTCAGTGCCTCAGGCACCATTGGGTCCTCCTCCCCACCTCTGATGTCAGGGAGCAAAGAGCACTCACTCCCTTGGACCACCCATTTCAGATCTCCCCACCAGTGTCCCAAGTACAAATTGATGATAGGGAACAAAATGATTGCCTTTTAAGTGGACCCAAGAGAAACTTCATTAGGTATTTAAACTAACTTAAGTTTGTTGGTTTAATTAAACACGGAGATATCAGCATTAAATAGAAAACTTTTTAGTCTATCTAGGTTTACTAAAGTTCAAATAGCTCATGTTACCTCTCGTAATTTGTTAGCAAAAAGGAGACTTAGCATGATGGTTAATTCTTTCTCAAAGTTTTCATGGGTAATTGTTAAGATACCTTTCAGGGACTCTTGGGTGGTTCAGTTGGTTAAGCATCTGACTGGCTCAGGTCATGATCTCACTGTCCATGAGTTCGAGCGCTGCGTCAGGCTCTGTGACGCCAGCCAGGAGCCTGCCTTGGATTCTGTGTCTGTCTCTTTCTGCCCCTCCCCCACTCACACTCTGTCTCTCTCTGTATCTCTCTCAAAAATAAATAAACATTTTAAAAAAGATAGCTTTCATGTCATCACCAAGACAGTATGGTATTGGCACAAAAACAGACACATAGACCAATGGAACAGAATTGAAAACTCAGAAGTGGACCCAAAAGTATACAGCCAACTAATCTTTGACAAAGCAGGAAAGAATATCCAATGGAAAAAAGACAGCCTTTTTAACAGATGGTGTTGGGAGAACTGGACAGCAACATGCAGAAGAATGAAACTAGATCATTTTCTCACACCATGCACAAAAATCAACTCAAAATGGATAAAGGACCTGAACGTGAGACAGGAAACTATCAACACCCTAGAGGAGAAAGCAGGAAACAACCTCCTTGACCTCCACCGCAGCAACTTCTTACTTGACACATCCCCAAAAGCAAGGGAATCAAGAGCAAAAATAAACTGTTGGGACCTCATCAAGATTAAAAGCTTCTGCACAGCCAAGGAAACAACCCAGAAAATTAATAGGCAACCAACGGAATGGGAAAAGATAGTTGCAAATGACATATCAGATAAAGGGTTAATATCCAGAATCTATAAGGAACTCACCAAACTACACGCCCGAAAAACAAACAACCCAGTGAAGAAATGGGCAGAAGACATGAACAGACACTTCTCCAAAGAGGACATCCAGATGGCCAACAGACACATGAAACGATGCTCAGCATCCCTCCTCATCAGGGAAATACAAATCAAAACCACACTGAGATACCACCTCACGCCAGTCAGAGTGGCTAAAATGAGCAAATCAGAGAACTCTAGATGCTGGCGAGGATGTGGAGAAACGGGCACCCTCCTACACTGTTGGTGGGAATGTAAACTGGTACAGCCCCTCTGGAAAACAGTGTGGAGGTTCCTCAGGAAACTAACAATAGAACTCCCTTATGACCCAGCAATAGCACTGCTAGGAATTTACCCAAGGGATACAGAAATGCTGAGGCATAGGAGCACATGTACCCCAATGTTCATAGCAGCACTCTCCACAATAGCTAAAACATGGAAAGAGCCTAAGTGTCCATCAACAGATGAATGGATCAAGAAGATGTGGTTTATCTATACCATGGAATACTACATGGCAATGAGAAACAATGAAATCTGGCCATGTGTAGCAACATGGATGGACCTTGAGGGTGTTATGCTGAGCGAAATAAGTCAGGCAGAGAAGGACAAATATCATATGTTTGCACGTATAGGAGGATTAGGAGGAACTTGACGGAGGAACAAGGGGGAGAAGAAGGGCGGAAATGGTGGGGGAGAGGGAAAGAGGCAAACCATGAGAGACTCTTGAATGCTGACAAAAACTGAGGACTGATGGATGTGGGGGGGAGGAGGGATGGGCATGGAGGAGGGCACTTGTGGGGATGTGGAAACTAATTTGACAATAAGCTATTTGTAAAAAAATAAATAAATAAAATAAAAATAGCTTTCAAAGTCTTTGGTCACCTGAACCTTATAAGTTTTGCTTGGCTGAATAATTGAAATTGAATTCATTGGACATCTAAGTCTTTTGCAAATGAGATAAAGTCTAACATGTTAATTGCTAGACAGGTTTATGCTTTTGACTTATTGCACAGAAGCAAAGGATAGTTGGGTCTTTTGGAAAGAATGCTTTTGCTTAATTCATTGATAAATTTGCCATCTGCAGAATTCTGTAACAGTTCACAAGTGGTTACTACATAGTTTTCACTGGAGACTTGGGCTCCTAAGAGTTAAAATTCTGCTTAATGTAATTAAGACTGATATGATAAAAAGAAGGAAAGTTACTATGTAGAAAAGTAGGAGATAAGTAAGAAAGATATAAGGAATGGAAATACATTTTTGTTGAAGGTAAAGGAAGTAATTTTGTCCCAAATGAGACTAGTTGTTTGGAGAAAAGGGGTTTAGGTCACAATCTGAAAGCAAAGGAAAGTTGTAGAAGGTTTGTGAAGATAAATCTTTGGAAAGAAATGTTGTTTAGGGTCAGGATGGACTAAGGTTAAGATAAATGGATTTTTAAAGTACACTGATATAAGATCAAAATCCTGCCCTACGCTCTGTTAAAAAAGCAAAAGTTTCTTGGATTGTTGGTATGCTTTTGATTTAAAAAAATACATAAAGAGTTTGTTTTCCACTTTCTTCTGCCCCAAAAGATGGAAAAAAAATATTTTAACCAAAAGGGCAGGACAGCAGGTCAGCATGCCCCTTTGACTTATTTTACTCAAGCCTTGGTTGAAATTGCCCCTCCTTTGATCCAAAGTCTGGGAATATGGTGATGTGTCCTCGCTGCCAGACACCAAATGCTCCATATTTGAGTTGTTTCTGTTTAGGGCAGGAATGGATGCCTGTGCCATTTGAGGGATAGATGACTATAATATATAAAGCGCTTTTGCTGTAATACACAGGAGTCATTTTGCTACATTGGTCCAGGGTATTCCAATTTGCAACAATCCAGATACTCTAAAATGGATATTCACATGGCTGGAACATATTTCTGTGGGCAATGCTGAAAAAAGGCAAGGGAATAGACCTCTACTTTGATCGTTTTAGCCGTCTTGGCAGCCAGTTTTATCGTTACAAAAAAGGGCTTTCACGAGACTTTTAAAATATATTTGTAAAGAGGATTCCTGTTGGGCCAAAATAAAATTAGTGCATCCTTCTACAACCAAGTCAATACCCCCACAGTCAATACCCCCAGAGTTCTAGAGCAGAAAACGGAGGCTTAGGAGAAATCAGGGAACACAAGGTTGGCTTTCAGAGGCAGGGTCAAGCCTGGGTTAGAGTGACTGCTCCTAACACTTCACGAGACTGACAAAGGTTTTGGCTGCCGGCCACATAGCCAGCCAGGATGCTGGGCCAGGAGATGAGGCTTCTTCTCCTGTGCAACTATCGGGGTCAGGACATGAGGCTTCTGGCCAGCTATGGAAAATTAAGACAAGGGATGCCTCTTCCTCCTTTTCCTAGAGATGGGCAACTCCCCACCCAAGGCCAGTACTCCTTTGGGATGCTTTTGGAAAAGTTGGGATGATTTTGATCCATAAATTCTGAAAGAAAAAGATAAAGACAACTCATTAATTATCATGGGGTTGGGGGTCCTATAGGGAACTTTCAGTTTCCTAATGGGGCCCAGGTAGTTACATGCCAAGATCCTATTTGGGACTATGACCATCCCGTTAAGAAATGTTATTGCTACCACTTCCAAGCTTATGCTTTAGAGAATAAAGGAGGTCTATGGTTAAGCCCTTAAATTATGTGAAATTTGCCACTATTTTACAAACACAAAATGGGCCCCCGACGGCCTTTCTGGAGAGGTTGAGGGAGTCTCTCATAAAATATATGGCTGTCTCCCCTGACACTCCTGAGGCTGAGATGATTTTAAAGGACAAATTTGTCACTCATTTGGCCCCAGGTATTCAGAGGAAGCTGCAAAAATTGGCTATTGTCCTGGACACTGGAGGAGCTCTTCTGAGCTGCCAATCAGGCACATTATAACCGAGATAAAACAAAACAAAACAAAACTACAGGAAAGGAGCCTTCAGCAAAATTTGAAGCCTGAGTCAGGGCCTTACATTCTATGTCAGATAGAGGAAGATGGGCACCAGAGGCAGGGCCTGAGGTGTGGCCTGAGCACAAGGTGGTTGCCTCCTCTCTGTAGACAGGGATGGTGGGGGAAGGGAAAAAGAGGACTCAGAAGCCCTTTTATGTCTTTTTTTAAAAATATTTTTATTTCTAGGAGAGAGAGAATGAGACAGCGTGAGCAGGGGAGGGTCAGAGAGAGAGGGAGATACAGACTCTGGAATAGGCTCCAGGCTCTGAGCTGGCAGTCAGCACAGAGCCCGACGCGGGGCTCGAACCCACGAACCGCGAGATCATGACCTAAGCGTAAGTCAGATGCTTAACCGACTAAGCCACCCAGGCGCCCCCCTTTTTTGTCTTTTTAATCGATGCTTGTCATTTAGTTTATAAATTGTATTCAGAGAGATGTAAGTTTTGATTCTCGATAGCATTTGGAACCTTCAAACTACCTACTGAAATAGGCTTCTCGTTCAGTTTTGCCAATGTTAGAACCATGGCTGTCCAATTTAGCTTTGAGAAAATTAAGTTTGAGAGTTCCCCATCGTGGCCACTGAAGTTCTAAATTATTTCTGGTTAAGTCCGTCTATATATTTATAAATGTGCATAGAGAGAGGGGACTATAGGTTTAAAACATAAAACCATCCAGAATCCCAGAAAGGCAGAATGCTGTCAAAGCACTTTGATGTCTGGGATTCCATTTTTTAGAAGGCTTTCAGGAGCAGCCTGCTTCCAGAAGGAATCATACCAAAGGCCAGCACAATTCCAGAGAGAACACATGAGCCTCAGATCATAGACTGAAGGCTAGCACACTCCCACCATGCAGAGTTCCAGTGGGAACAGTCCGGTTGCAAAACGGAATAGGAACAAAGGCCTTCACAATTCCAACCGGCACAGTTCCAACTGGAAAGGTCTGATTTTGAAAAGGACTCAGACTGAGAGCTAGCCCGGTTCCCTTAGGAGTAGGCTCATTTCAAATAGGAATTAGACCATAGCCGAGCACAGTTCCCTTAGACCAGAGGCCAAATGAGACCCTCTGGGATGATTAAAAAAGAAAAAAAAGAAAAGAAAAGAAAAAAAGAAATCGTAAATAGATCCCAAATAAATCCCGGAGAACTGAGACATGAGATGTGGAACTTGAAATCCAGGAGAAAAACGTGTCCTTAAAACCACAGGCTGGGCATGAAAGCAGCTCACACAGCTCCATGGGTACTGCACCTGTTTGCTAGCCAGCTCTGGAGCAATTGGGATCTTTCTGGAGCCCAACTTCTGATCACCAAGAATTGTTAATAGAAACTGCCAGTTATTTTACCAGAAAAAGATGGTTTTATTCAGGAATGAAAGAGAATTGCAATCTGAGACATATAAGCTGTCGCAAAATCATAAGCAAGTACAGGAAACAGGAGGACATGCTTTTTTAAGGAGAGAAAAGGAGTAAGTAGGAAAGGCTGATTCAATGTCCATTGGCATAAATGAGGGTTTGAAATGTGGTGGCTTCTCATTGTCTGAGGTGTTGGAGAGATAGGGAGGGTGAGGAAAGAGTTTCTTCCCTCTGGCTGGAGTAGTAGATGTTTCTTTAGCGATTTTCTGTCTGGTTGATCTATCCATTGCTGTAAGCTGAGTATTAAAGTCCCCTGCTATTAGCACACTCTTATCTATAAGATTGTTTCTGTTTGTGATTAATTGTTTTAAATATTTAGATGCTCCTATATTCGGTGCGTAGACATAATTATTAGTTCTTCCTGATGGATGGACCCTGTAATTATCATATAACGCCCTTCTTCATCCCTTGTTATTGTCTTTAAAGTCCAGTTTGTCTGATGTAAGTATAGCTACTCCAGCTTTCTTTTGACTTCCTGTAGCATGATATATATTTCTCCATCTCCTTACTTTTAATCTGAAGTTATCTTCCAGTCTAAAATGCGTTTCTTGTAGACAGCAAATAGATGGATTTTGTTTTTTTATCCATTCTGCTACCCTATGTCTTTTGATTGGAGCATTCAGCCCATTTACATTCAGTGTTATTAGTGAGATATATGGGTTTAGAGTCATTGTGTCCTTTGTGGGATTCATGCTTGTGGTGGTGTCTCTGGTATCTTGCATTCTTTGCAACACTTCCCTCAGAGAGTCCCCCTCAGGATTTCTTGTAGGGCTGGTTTAGTGGTGACATATTCTTTCAATTTTTGTTTATTTGGAAAGACTTTTATCTCTCCTTCTATTCTGAGTGAGAGGCTTGCTGGATAGAGGATTCTTGGCTGCATATTTTTTCTGTTCATATTGAAGATCTCCCGTCATTCCTTTCTGGCCTGCCACGTTTCAGTAGATAGGTCTGTCACCACTCTGATAGGTTTCCCTTTGTATGTTAGGGCCCTTTTCTTCCTAGCTGCTTTCAAAATTCTCTTTGTCCTTATATTTTGCCATTTTCACTATGATATGTCGTGCAGATGATCGATTCAAGTTACGTCTGAGGGGATTTCTCTGTGCCTCTTGAATTTCAACTTCTACTTCCGTCTCCAGATTGGGGAAGTTTTTCTGCTATAATTTGTTCCAGGACTCCTTCAGCATCTTTCCCTCTCTCTTCTTCTTCTGGGATTCCTATGATACAGATATTGTTCCGTTTGATTGTATCACTGAGCTCTTGAACTCTTCTTTCATGTTCCTGGATCAGGTTATCTCTCTTTTTCTCAGTTTCTTCTTTTTCTATAATAGTGTCTTCTAAGTCACTTATCCTCCTTTCTGCCTCTTCAGTCCGTGCATTGGACGCCTCCAGTTTATTATGTATCTCATTTATCCCATTTTAATTCTCCATAACTTTTTTTAAGCTCCATATTATTTGTAGCCATAGTTTCTCTGATGTCCTCCATGCTTTTTTCAAGCTCGGTGATTAATTTTATGATTATTATTCTAAACTCTTGTTCAGTTATGTTGTTGAACAGTTCTCTAGCTGTCATTTCTTCCTGGAGTTTCTTTGGAAGAGGGTTCTTCCATTTAGTCATTTTGGTTAGCTTTCTATCTCTTGTTAATTTTAAAACCTTGTTGTACACATGGCCCATGCGAGTTCTGCTGTATTAGAGAGAGCTCTTTTGACTGTTCAGGGCCTGTCTGTTCAGGAAGTGTTCTTTGGATGGTGTCTCTTGGTTTTTCTTGTTGAGCATTTGGTTATTTTGTTTCCCGACTCGTAGTGGTATTTGAGACTCTCCACCATGTGTACTTTGGCTTGTTTCTTGAGGCAGCCCTGGAAAAGGAAACAGACAACCACAGAGGGAACACAGGTACACAAACGCACAGACAAAACCAATAAACACGCAAACCCAGGCTCAGGTAAAAACAGCTACAACAACAACAAAACAGCTCTCTGGAGAGGATGGGCGTGGTTTGGTGTAGGCAGGTCTTGTGTCCACTGTGTCCGCTGGCCTCCTGAGGCCCCTCCTTGGTGGTTGTGAGGGAAAGGGGAGAAGAATGGCGTAGCCCCAGTCCCTTCTCAACCAAGCTTTGCAAATCACTTCTTCGGTCCAATCTCCCTGTGCTGAGGATGTAGCCAAGGTGGGCTGAGTTCTATGCCCCACACCCTGCCTGTTTCCAGGTCCCAGTCCTTGCGCTTTGTTATACTGCCCTGAACAGTCCCACAGGTCTCTGGTTCCCTGTTGCCTGGGGATTGAGTGGGGGGTGGGGGAAGTGTCGCAGCCTCAGATCCGCCGGGGTCAAGCAGGGGTACAATCTGAGTGCTTTCGGGGAATGTAGCATCTTCTGGTCCGTAGAGTTCGCGTCGCTGCAGCGCGCCACCGCCGCTTCAGCGGGCCGCTGTCCCGTGCGCCGCTGCCTCTTCCCCCGGCGCCAGGACCACCTCCGCAGGCGCCGCTGCCGCTTCGCCGGGCTGCCCGCTGCCATGGATGGTGCAGGGGGCACGGCAGTGCAGTTTTTCCCGGCGCCTTCTGGGACCAGGGCACCTAGTTTAAAGTCAGCACCGCAGCCAGAGCTAAAAAACACTGTCTTTCCAAGCCAAGGTTTTTTTCTTCTCCAGGGACGGTTCTATGAGCAGTCTCAGCTTTTCTTTCCTTTCCCCTGGACTCGGGGCAGCTCATTACCACTCGCGGGTTTATCACTCACCGCAGCTGCATGCAGGCCGGGTTCCCTCGCCTCCCTCCGCGTCTCTGGTCCCGCCCGCTTTTATCTTCCCCACTTCGCACTCACACACTTATGAGGTTGCCTTCCCAGTGTGCTCTGTCTCTTTCTCTTCCCACACTCCTGTGGCTCAGAGTCCTACACTTCAGGCCTTCTCGGTTTGGGAGATGGGGGCAGGCGAGGTGTACGGAGCTCCCTGCTTCTCAGCCATCTTGCCTCGTTTCTAGTTTTAACCTTTTTTAAGCAACCAAAGACCTGATAAGGACAAAGCATAGAAATTTTGGTTTTCCAGGGAGACAGAAGTAAAAACAACTTTGTTTACATTTTTTTCATCAAGAGCCGACCAACAATCCAAGAGACTTTTGTCTTTTTTTTTTTTTTAATGTTTTATTTATTTCTAGGAGAGAGAGAGAGACAGTGTGAGCAGGGGAGGGTCAGAGAGAGAGGGAGTCACAGACTCTGAAACAGGCTTCAGGCTCTGGGCTGGCAGTCAGCACAGAGCCCGACGCGGGGCTCGAACCCACGAACCGCGAGATCATGACCTAAGCGAAAGTCGGACGCTCAGCCGACTAAGCCACCCAGGTGCCCCGACTTTGTCTTTTTTAACAGAGAGAAAAGCAGATTTTCAATCTTATAGCAGCGTACTTTTAAAACTCCATTTATTTCAACCTTGTCCTGACACCACATAAAATTCCTTTCCAAAGATTTCCCTTCATGAACTTTTTACAACTATTTTAAAATTCAGAGTTGCCTTCCTTAATTCCATCAATCTTAACTACTTTTAGCAGAAGAATTTTAACTCTTAGGAACATTAGTCTCCAGTGAAAACTAGTAGTGACCACTTGTGAACAGTCTGTTACGTCAGAATTTTTCTAGATCTGAAATTGTAAGATACAGGTTTTCCCATAGTATAATGTTTCAATAAAGCACACGGCATATTTACCAAATATCCTCAGGTTAGGTGCAGTAAGAGGCCAAAAGCACAAAACTCCATTCAGTAATCATTGCTTTAGTATTTTATCACATTTGGAAAATATTTAGATACCAATGAATTCAAGCCAATTTATCATTTAACTTAGCAAGACTTCAAAGTTTCTGGTTACCAAAGCTCTTGATAGCTATCTTAATAGTTAATCCTGAAAACTTTGAGAGAGACAAAAGTAACCCTCACTTCAAATCATCCCTTTGCTAACAAATTGCAACAGAGATAACAGGAGCTTAGTTGACCTTTAGTGAATGTTGGTAAAGTTTCACATTTCATGCTGACAAATCTAAAGACCTGTCTATCTTAATTAAATCAACAACCTTAAATTCGTTTAAACATTAAGTATGTTCCACCTGTGTCCACTTAAAAGCGAACCAATTTATTCCCCATTGTCAGTTTACCTGGGACACTGGTGGGGAATCTGGAGTGGGCAGTGTAAGTCCAAGGGGGTGCTCTTTGCTCTGTGACAGTCAAGGGAGCAGGAGGAGCCAGTGGTGTGAGAGGCGCCCAGGCTGGAATGGGAACCACCAGGCAGTACCCAGGGTGGTGCAGAGACAGGAGAGGGAGGGGAAGGCAGAGACGGGAGGTCATCTTCCTGCTGCCAGGAAGGCTGGAGGCAGGTCAAAGCCCAGAGGGCAGAGAAAAAGCTTTTCTGGTACTAAAGTCTGTCCGCTCAGACAGATGACCAGATGCAGGTGTTTTTCTCCCACCAACAAGGTGAAATGCACCGTCCATATCTCTGGCCAGGGAAAACAGGGAACTTCCCTGAAACAAAAGGAGTTTGGGCAGCTGCTGGAGAATATTCCTAAAAGTTCCTGTCCCAAAGCAGACTCACCAGATACAACTGGCTCCAATTATCATAGCCATTCACCTGTGAAATGAAGGAAGACGCTCCCACACACAGCTAGAGGAACCTGAGTCTATAAGGAGGAACAAAGGGTGTCAGCATCCCTTTCGTTAGGGACGGCCTGTGTTTCCTCCAGCAAGCTGGGTTTATTCAGAGGAGGCCTGTTTAGACAATCAATATATCAGGAAGGAGTTTATCAGCCTGATGAGTGGCCAAACATATTCTGCAAGAGGCCCTTAGATCGGAGTCCTGATTTAGGGTCATTCAGGCCCGAACCTAGGGTACCTTAGTCCATTTTCCCTGTTTCCTGCAGAAGAGATCTAACAAAGGTTATACTGAAGCTTAATGTCCCATTAGTGGGCAATTTTTCCTCATACCCTAAGGAACAGTGAGGCCTTGCAGTGTTACAGAAGACCTGTCATTTTTTAACCCTTGCAGTCCTAGTTGGTTCCAGGTGGTCCTTGGGGACCAAAGCAGCAGCCTAGAGAAGGTCCATTACCAAAGTCCACACCGTCTGCCTCCCCTCACTCCTGGGTGGTGTCCCACACAGGATGTGTCTTTGACACTAGGAACCTGTGACATACTATAGTTTTCATTTGGGTTCACTCTTGGGATGTACCTTATGTGGGTACATATTTGTACATCCCAAATAAAATTGGATAAATTTTTGATGACATGGATCCCCCATTATGATACCATAGCCACTAGTTTCACTGACCTAAACATCTTCTGCATTTATTCATCCCTCCTCCTCCCTCTAACCTAAGCCTGGACAGTCACTGACCTTTTCACTGTCTCCATCATCTTGCCTTTTATAGAATGTCATATAACCATATGAATCATATGGTTATGGAATAATCATATGGAATCATAGTATATGTAGCCTTTTCAGAGAGGCTTTTTTCACTTTATAACATCTGCTTAGGTTTTCTTCCATGTCTTTTCATAGACTGAGACCTCATTTCTTTATAGCCCTGAATAAAGGCTATATTGTTCCATTGTCTGGATGTACCATGGTTTTCTTATCCATTCACCTACTGACAGACACCTTGGTAACTTCTTACTGTTGGGAATTATTATTAAAACCATTCTAATCATCCTTAATCAGGGTTTTGTGTGGTTAAACATTTTCAACTTTTTGATAAATACTGAGGAGCACGATTACTGGATCGTAGGATGAAAGTTTTGTAAGAACCACCCAACTCTCTCCACATGTACCACCATTTTGCATTCCCTCCAGGAATGAGTGAGTTTCTGTTGCTCCATATCCACAACTGCATTTGGTGTAGTCCCTGCTCTAGATTCTGGCCGTCCTACCAGGTGTGGTGATATCTCACAGTTGCTTCAATTTGTATCTACGTTGCGACGTATGATGTAGAGCATTGTCATATGCTTATTTGCCATGTGTATATCTTTTTGTATCAGGTTGTTTGTTTTCTTACTGTTGAGTTTGATGAATATTTGGCACATTTTAGATAACAGTCCTTTCCAGGTATTTCCTTTACAAATATTATCTACCAGTCTGTGGCTTCTCTTTTTGTTCTTTTTTTTTTTTAATTTTTTGATGTTTACTTATTTTTTGAGAGAGAGAGAGAGATGGAGAGAGTGCACACATGAGCAGGGAAGGGCACAGAAAGAGGGAGACACAGAATCTGAAGCAGGCTCCAGGCTCCAAGCTGTCATCACAGAGCCTGATGCGGGGTTCAAACTCACGAACCGCAAGATCCTGACCTGAGCCAAAGTTGGATGCCTAACCAACGGAGCCACCCAGGCACCCCCTCTTCTTGTTCTTTTGATGAGGATGACTTCTTATTTGTTTTTTGTTCCTTAATATTTTATTTGAAGCACTGGAGTCCAAAACTTAATACTAGGTCTGAGAAAACAAAAGTGTTTGAGAATTTGCCTTCCAAACATCTGGTGTACTTAATTTTGTATAACATTGAAGCTATAGTTGCAACTATGTGCTCATTCCTGGCATAAAGATATACTGAGATAAGTGTTGATATAGGGGAGTTTGGGTGTAAATTTTCTGACAAAACATATGTCAACTATAATTAATGTGTTTTGAAATCCATTACTGACCGTACAATACTCTCACGAAAATGGTTCCTTTAAAACTTTTTTAAGAGAGAGCACGCGTGAGCAGGGGGAGGAGCAGAGAGGGAGAGAGAGAGAGAATCCCAACCATGTTCCATGCTCAGTGTGGAGCCCAACGCGGGTCTCCATCCCATGACCCTGGGATCATGACATGAGCCAAAACGAAATTAGATGCTCAACAAACTGAGCCACTCAAGCAACACAAAAATGGTTCTTGTTTAATGAAAAATATTTGAGGGCTTCAGAAATGTTCAGAGGACGTTGAATCTCCTGATTATCCTTTTTTCTTAAAGAGCCCATATCTTCATTCCTCTTGTTCATTTTCTCTCCTTCAGATGTTTCTGATCTAACTCTCTGACATCCTCCTTTGTCATTTTATGAGTGATTTTAATACTTTCCAGCATCAGTGATCTTAGCAGCTTGAAATCTGATACCTCATAGACCATTGACAGCAGGGGCCAGCATCAAGAATGTTGCAAGAAGGGTGAGGAATAGCTACCTGAATGAATTAGAGAGGAATACTTGAGAACATTACTCAAGGACAAAACTTTCTAAGGAAAGGATTGGTGTGTTCTCAGTTGTACAAGGTTTAATTGGATCCTGGAGGAAGCATGGCTTTGTCATTGCATTTATTTGGAGGTTACATGTGGGTTTAGAAAATGTGTGTGGTGCTGTGCTGACATATGACAAAGCCATGAGAGTGATCAGTGGTACATGCAGCAGGTTCCTTAGGAAACATCATTGTGTTAGTGGCCAATGCTTGTTCCCTCAGCTTCATCCTACCCATGGATCCTAACAGGGATCTGGATGATCCCTTCTCCATGGTTCAGTCTGAAACAACTGACTGTTTTAGGGCTAAGATGACATTTTCTAACCCCCACACCACCAGGGCCATGATAGTTGCTGCTTCCATCCCTTCTGAGATGGACAAGGCCTCTCAGGACTTCTCTACTCACTTGAGGGAGGAGCCTGTTGATCTCATCAGCCCTCTTCACTGCATAACATGTGGATCAACACCTGACCCTTCTAAGCCCTTGCCTTGTTCTCTACTATAAGGGGCTTTATGTATGGCTAGTGGTCGTTCTGGGGGACATGCCAAGTGGGAGAGGGCCTGGGGAGCCAACTCGGTGGCTGGAGATGTCTTAAGCCTCTTGATGTGGTAGGTGGTTCCAGAGATGAATGCACATGTACAAATTTCATTGAGCTGTTTTACGGTATGTGAGCAAATTAAATTGTGTGTTTTATGAACTCAATTAAAATATTATTTTAAAATAGTTTTCTTAAGAATAAAGAGTACTTAAAAGCGAGTGCATCTAGCATTGATGGTTGTAGAACCTTATGAATATACTAAAATCCACCATGATAAATTTCATGGTGTACAAATATCTTTTTCTTTTCTAAAACACTTTGATCTAAAGTGTAAAATATCTACATAAAAGCACACAATGGATTATCCTACGTGTGTAAATACCTCAATTAAAATGTCCACTCCAGAGTGAGTCTGTGATCATTACAAGTTGTTCAGCTTCTCTAGAGCCTCAGATTATTCATCTGAAACTCAGCTGTTGTCTTACTGTGACAGAGAAGGGGGAATGGGTGTTAGGTGACAATTATCATCTTGGCTCTAAATGGCCTGGAAGGTCTAGACCAAGCCCACCTCTCAGTGGCCCCTGGGATCCAACTGCCGACACTCAGTACTGTGTGCATGACCCTTCTGAGAGTTCGTCTGGTGTTAACTGCTCTGTCTCCCAGGATGCCCCCCTCACCTGGTGAAGTCCTGTTTATCCTTCAGATATCAAGGCAAGTAGGACTTTTTTAGGGGAGGAATCCTTGTACTCCTAAAATAGGTAATTTCCTTCTAAAATGTATCTTCATGGCCTTATCTAGTCCTTTCCTTAATAACACTATTTCAGTTTCTGGCTATTTTCTTACTACACGACTATTAGATTAAATTTTTTTGCTCTGCTATATCTGATTCCCATGAGGCTGGGCTGTGTGTTCTGGCTCACCATGATGTACATTGCTCAGAAGAGAATAGGCTTTCTGTTAGTATTCATGGAGTGAATGAATGAATAAACCAGAAACTTGGATACAGGGGACCTTTGCAAGTTCCTTCAGTTCTTCCTTAGCACACGTGGAAACTAGGTCTTGGATCTCTAGTTCAGAGTATCTCCACATTGACATTTTAGAAGATACTTCAAAGTACACAAAATGTTGACTTTGTTCCTACCTCTGTGTGCCACCTGGCTACACGTTGGAGTGAGGCGTATTTCTTTAAGTTTATTGATTTATTTTGAGAGTGCAGGGAGGAGCTCAGAGAGAGGGGGAGAGAGAGAATCCTAAGCAGCCTCCATGCTCAGCATGGAGCCCGTTGTGGGGCTCAATCTCATGAACGTTGAGATCACGATCTGAGCTGAAATCAAGATTCAGACGTTTAACAGACTGAGCCACCCAGGCGCCCCTAGAGTGAGGCATATTAATTAACCTGAAAGCCTCATAAGCTGAGGCAGTAGAACAGGGCATGTCGGAGGCAGTCTTCAAGTTCAGATCTGATAATCTTATTGGCTTCGTTACAGTGACAGTCCATGTGCCAAAAACCATGCAGCCTGAACATTAGAATGAAGCAGGTGATAATTCAACCCTGAAGCCCCAATAGTAGCTGGTGACATGGGACAAATTACTTCACCAGTGGAGTCTGTGTTACATTAGAGAAACCGGGTAAGTAACAGGAAGTGTGAGAGTCATGATGTGTAGAAGTGGCTATGCACCATACTTGCACACGGTAACAGCTTAGTCCGTGGTAACCTTCTTACCATTATGAGAATGTGAGTTCCTGAAAGCAGAGACACTGACTATTTGTTCTCTACTGTATCCCTAAGACCTTGGATCATGGCTGACACACAGCAGGCACCTACCATTTGTTGAATGAATACTTGGCAGTCTTTGAGAGAAGGCAGGAGGAGGAATGGGACATATTTATCTGTAAAATAAAGTGATTTTTCTAGAAAAAAGTTTACATTATCCTATAGCACCCCATTTCCATGTATATTTAGACAATAAAGGGTCTTTGCTTCTTTTTCCTAAACATGCTCATGTAATGTGGAATAGGATGCAGAATTTGCCTGAAGGTTTCAGATGAAGCCCCAGAGCTCAAGGAGGACTCTACGTGTGCCCTCTTCCCTGACCAGAGGCAGTGAGGTAAGAAACTCTGGGGAGCACATGACTGTCATATTTATTTTTTAATGATTATTTATTTTGAGAGAGAGAGAAAGAGAGAGCAGAGGAGAGACAGAAAGAGCAGGAGACACAGAATCTGAAGCAGGCTCCAGGCTCTGAGCTGTCAGCACAGAGCCCAACGTGGGCTCGAACACGAGCTGTGAGATCATAATCTGAGGTGAAGTCAGATGCTTAACACACTGAGCCACCCAGGCGCCCCATGACTGTCCTATTTCTTACATGGAGTGTCCATTCTTCATGGTTGGGGCCCAAGACAGAGGCGGGTAACAGGTATCTGGGCTCCCTGAGACAGTTGTCCTACATACCAAAGGAGGATGTGACACTCTAACACGTGACATGTGCGTCCTGGATCACCCAGCCCTGCCAGTTGCTCAGAAACCAAGGAGTCATTGATCCTCCAGGTACCCAGTCAGGTGAGTGAGGTCGAGAACGCCCTGGTGGGCCATCTGGCAGTAGCTGAATCAGCTGTGGGAGTAGCCCAGACCCGGGGTGAAGGGAGGTAAGGATGAGGCCACAGAGGTCATCTTGTCTGTGTGTGGGCACCCGGAAGGCGGGTGCTGGAAAAACCTTTTCCAGCCCCTGTCTCCCCAGCCTCCCACCTAGTGTGGAGGGAGGGCAGAGTGCATATGCATGTGCACTTACACTGTGTGGCCACCAGAGGGCACTGTGGCCCCAGCTGTGTGTGACAGAAAATGATGCTTGTGAGTGCTGCTCTGCTGCTGCTGCCAATCTCCTATTGAATGAGCTCCTACTGTGTGCCAACTCATTTCCCCCTCACAATAGCCTAATTCATTAAGGATTCTGATGCCCTTTTTTAATAGTAAAGAAGCATAAAGAGATAAAAATAACTTGCCCAATCACAAAGCCCCTAAGTGGTGGAGGTGGAGCGGGAATCTGAGAGGTCCGGCTTCAGAGCATGCATTCATTGATTCAACAAGTGTGTGCTGATTACTTACTATGTACAAGGCCCTGTGTCCTGTAATAGGGACATAAATAATTAAAAAATAGTTAATTATAGCATTTATTTCATGCCCCCACAGAAGTCTACCTATAATAATAATAGTAAAAATGGTGATGATAATGATAGGAATACAAATAATTTAAACTGGCTTCATGTTTTACATGTATTATCTCAATGAATCTTGACATAAATGCAGTGAGGGGGAAGCTACGCTATCCCCATATCACAGAGAAGAAAATAAAGGCTGAGGGGTTATTTTCTAAGGGAAAAAGTAGAAATTGGAAGTATGAAAATTGGTCTTATTTTTTTCCCTAAAGGCTGGACTCTCAATTTGGTTTTCCACTTATTAATAAACATTGATTTTTTAAAACTATGCAATTGTTTGCCACTCACCCTGAGCCTCCACTCTGGTTCTGCACTGCAGGTGGTGAAGGATTTATTATCCTGACCCAGGAATTCTTCTCCCATGACCAGGACCAGCTCACCCAGAAGCTGCAGCAGCATATGAAGTCAGTGACAGCCTCATATAAGTACTTGAGGAAGGTGAGTGAGGGCAGATGGATGGGATCTGCATGAATATTTTCTGGGCAAGCCTTTACCCGGCCATTGCTCAGGGAGACTCTCCCCCAGAGAGTCAGTGCTTGTCCAAGCCACAGGTGTCTCTGAAGTGTGGGGTTTTGAAACACAACTCCATCTGAGATAAAACTCTAGAGGAAGGTGCCATCTGGCAGGCAGACAGTGTGGATATGACAGAGTAGAAGCAGGGAGCGGACAGTGGCCTGAGACAAAGGAGAGGTGCTTGATTGCGGGTGAGAGTGTGAACTTTCTATGCCAGAAACTAGGGAGATAGATAAAGCCATTTCCACTTCTCCCATGCACACACCCATGCCAGTAAGCTAAACAGGAGGAGAATAGAGCCAGTATACCAACCCTTGCCCAACTGCCCCCTTCAAGCACATCCCCTAGAAGACCAGAACAAATCACCTCACTTGCATAGTGTATGGAGTATAGAGGGCTTCATAGTTTCAGTCGTAGGTGAACTTGGATGTAACTTCATTCAGGTTTCGTTCTGTTTCCTGGTTCATATATTTGTATATTTTCTTTTGTTTTGGCTTAAAATGTAGACTTTTTTTTTTCCTTCTCTATTCCTCATTGGAAACAGAAAGAGAAAATTTTGTTTTTATTTTATTTTTTTACTTTATTTTTGACTTTTAAAAATCTTTTATTCTATTTCATTTTTGTTTTATTTCATTCTAAATACATAAATTTTTATTTTTGGGGTTTTTGGGTTTTTTCTCTCCCCCCCCCTTTTCTTGATTCTAGAAAGCTTCACTCAACAAGTTAACCATAACACACCTAGGATCTAGCTTCTTTTATTTGAATTATTTTTTATTTTACCAATAAATTTTTTTTCTTCCTCCAAAATAACAAGATGAGGGATCCACCCCAAAAGAAAGGACAGGTAGAAATGATAGGGGCTTAATCAACACAGATATAAGCAAGATGTCTTCACTCAAATTTAGAGCCACGATAATAGGAGAACTAGGTGGGTTGGGAAAAGGTGTACAGTCTGTGTCTGCAGAGATAAAAAGAAAGTCTAGTCAGGATGAAATTAAAAATGCTCTAACTGATATGCAATACTGAATGGATGCCACTATGGCACGGATGGACGAAACAGAGCAGTGAGTCAGCAAAAAGAAGATAAAATTACAGAGAATAATGAAGCAGAAAAAAGGAGGATAACAAGCAAAAGGGCATGATACAAGAAGTAGTGATCCCAATAACTTTAAAAAAATGGAATAATATCTGAAAAATAGGACTCCCATTAGATGAAGAGAGAAAAGGGGGTAGCAGGTTTATGTGAACAAATTATAGTGGAAAACTTCCATAAACTGGAGAACAACACAGACATCAAAATTCAAGAAACACAGAGAACTCTCATTTCCAAGACACATCATAGTCAAATTCAGAAAATACACAGACAAGGAAAGAATTCTGAAAGCAGCAAGGGAAACAAATGTCCTTACGTAACATACAAGGGAACAGAGATCAGGTTTGCAGCAGACCTGTAAACAGAAACTTGGCAGGCCGAAAGGAGTCACAGGATATATTTAATATGCTGAATCAGAGAAATATGCAGCCAATAATTCTTTATTCAGAAAGGCTGTCATTCAAAATAGAAGGAGAGAGAAAAAGTTTCCCAGACATTCAAAAAATAAAAGCATTTGCAACCACTAAACCAGCCCAGGAAGAAATTTTAAGGGGGGAATCTTTGGAGAAAAGACAAAACAAAACAGAAAAGACCAAAAGCAACCTATATTAGAAAGGACCAGACAACATCACCAGAAACACCAAATCTATAGGCAACATGATGGTACAAAATTCATAGCTTTCAGTACTCAATCTAAATGTCAATGGACTAAACACTGCAATCAAAAGACATAGGGCATCACAATGGATAAGAAAACAAGCTCCATCTATATGCTGCCTACAAGAGACTCAGTGTAGACCTAAGGATATGTGCAAATTAAAAATAAGGGGATGGACCCAAAGGCAAGGGAATCAAGAGCAAAAATGAACTATTGGGACCTCATCAAGATTAAAACCTTCTGCACGGCAAAGGAAACAATCCATAAGACTAATAGGCAACTGATGGAATGGGAAAAGATAGTTGCAAATGACATATCAGATAAAGGGCTAGTATCCAAAATCTATACGGAACTCACCAAACTCCACACCCGAAAAACAAATAATCCAGTGAAGAAATGGGCAGAAGACATGAACAGACACTTCTCCAAAGAGGACATCCAGATGGCCAACAGACACATGAAATGATGCTCAGTGTCCCTCCCCATCAGGGAAATACAAATCAAAGTCACACTGAGATACCAACTCACGCTGGTCAGAGTGGTGAAGATGAACAAATCAGGAGGCTCTAGATGCTGGTGAGGTTGTGGAGAAACGGGCATCCTCCTCCACTGTTGGTGGGAATGTAAACTGGTGCAGCCCCGCTGGAAAACAGTATGGAGGTTCCTCAAAAAATTAACAATAGAATTCCCCTATGACCCAGCAATAGCGCTGCTAGGAATTTACCCAAGGGATACAGAAATGCTGATGCATAGGGGCACATGGACCCCAGTGTTCATAGCAGCACTCTCAACAATAGCCAAAACATGGAAAGAGCCTAAGTGTCCATCAACAGACGGATGGATCAAGAAGATGTGGTTTATCTATACCACGGAATACTCCATGGCAATGAGAAAGAATGAAATCTGGCCACGTGTAGCCACATGGATGGAACTTGAGGGTGTTATGCTAAATGAAATAAGCCAGGCAGAGAAAGACAGATACCGTATGTTTGCACATATAGGTGGATTAGGGGGAACTTAACAAAGGACTACGGGGGAGAAGAAGGGGAAAAATAGTTGGGGAGAGGGAGGGAGGCAAACCATGAGAGACTCTTGAATGCTGAGAACAAACTGACGGCTAATGGGTGTGGGGGAGAGGGGAAGGGACATGGGGGAGGGCACTTGTTGGGATGAGCACTGGGTATTATATGGAAACCAACTTGACAATAAACTATTTAAGAAAAAAAAATAAGGGGATGGAGAATCATCTGTCATGCTAATGGTCATCAAAAGAAAGCCGGAGTAGCCATACTTATACCAGGCAAACTAGATTCTAACATAAACACTCTAACAAGCGATGAGGAAGGGCATTATATCATAATTAAAGGGACCATGCACCAAGAAGATCTACAATTGTAAACATATATGCCCCCAATGTTGTCACACTCAAATATATAAATCAATTAAATAATCATAAACATAAAAAGGAAGAAAAGTCTCAAATACACAACCTAATCTTACACCTAAAGGAGCTGGAGAAAGAATAGCAAATAAAGCCCAAACAGGCAGAAGAAGGGAATAATAAGATTAGGACAGAAATTATTGAGCTTGAAATCAACAAACAAACCAACAAAAAACAAAACAGTAGAACAGTTCAACAAAACCAGGAGCTGGCTCTTTTGAAAAAATTAACAACTCTGATGAGCCCCTAGCCAAACTGATAAAAAAGAAAAAGGAAATGACCCAAATAAATCATGAATAAAAGAGGAGATATCCCAGCCAATATCCCAGAAATACAAACAGTAAGAAGACCATACAATGAACAATTATATGCCAACAAACTGGGCAATCTGGAAGAAATGGACAAATTCCTAGGAACATATAAATGACTGAAACTGAAATGGGAGGAAATGGAAACTTTGAACAGATCCAAAACCACTAAAGAAATTGAACCAGTAATCAAAATTCTCCAGAGAGCCCAGGACCAGATGGCTTTCCAGAGGAATTCTACCAAACATTTAAAGAAGAGTTACCACCTATTCTTTGGAAGCTGTTCCAACAAATAGAAATGAATGGTAATCTTCCAAATTCATTCTCTGAGTCCAGCATTACCTTTCTTCCAAAACCAGACAAAGACTGCACTACAAAGGAGACCAATTTTCCTGAAGAACTTGGATGAAAATTTTTCAACAATATACTAGCCAAGCAGATCAAGCAACACATTAAAAGAATTATTCACCACAATCAAATGGGATTTATTCCCAGGATGCAGGGCTGATTCAATATCCACAAATTAATGAATGTGATTCATCACATTAATAAAAGGATACGAACCACATGATCCTCACAATAGATGTAGGAAAAGCATTTGACAAAATACAGCATCGTTTCTTAATAAAAACCCTCAAGCAAGGAGGGGTAGGAGGATCATACCTCAAGATCATAAAGGTGATGTAAGAAAGAACCACATCCAATATTCTCCTCAATGGTGGAAGACAATGAGGATGTTCATTCTCACCACTCTCCAACACCATAGTATTAGAGGTCTAGCTTCATCAATAAGACAATACAAAGAAATAAAAAGCATCCAAATCAGCAAGGAAGACGTCAAACTTTCACAGTTCGTAAATGACATGATACTCTATTTTGAAAACCCAAAAACCTCCACCACAAACTGCTAGAACTGATACATGAATTCAGCCAAGTCACAGGATACAAACTCTGTATACAGAAATAGGTTGCATTTTTATACAATAGTGAAGCAGCAGAAAGAGGAATCAAGGAATAGATCTCATTTACAACTCCACCAAACACCATAAAATCCCTAGGGATAAGCCTAATAAAGGGGTGAAAAAAACCTCTAAACTGAAAACTATAGAAAGTGTATGAAAGAAACTGAAGAAGACACAGAAAAATGGAAAAACATTCTATGCTCATGGATAGGAAGAACAGATATTATTTAAATGTCGGTACTACTTAAAGCAATCTACATATTCAGTGCAATCCCTATCAAAACAACACCAGCATTCTTCGCAGAGCTAGAACAAACATTCCTAAAATTTGTATGGAATCAGAAAAGACCCCTTAATAGCCAAAGCAATTCTAAAAAAGAAAACCAAGTTTGGAGGCATCACAATTCCAGACTTTAAGCTGCGTTACAAAGTTGTAATCATCAAGACAGAATGGTACTGGCACAGAAACAGACACACAGATCAATGGAACAGAATAGAGAACCTGGAAAGGGACCCACAAATCTATGGCCAATGAATTTTTGACAAAGCAATAAAGAATATGTAATAGAAAAGACAGTCACTTCAGCAACTGGTACTGGGAACACTGGACAGTGACATGCAGAATGAACATGGACCACTTTCTTACACCATACACAAAAGCAAACTCAACATGGATGAAAGCCCTAAACATAAGGCAGGAAGCTGCCAAAATGCTAGAGGAGAAAACAGGCAACAACCTTTCTGACTTTGGCTGCATCGACTTCTTACTTGTCATGTCTCTGGAGGCAAGGGAAACAAAAGCCAAAATGAACTCTTGGGACTGCATCAAGATAAAAAGCTTCTGCACAGCAGAGGAAACAATCAGCAAAACTAAAAGGCAACAAGTGGATTGGGAGAAGATATTCCCAAATGATGTATCCGATAAAGGATTAGTATCCAAAATCTATAAAGAGCTTATCAAACTCAACACCTAAAGAGCGAATAATCCAGTGAGGAACTGGGCAAAAGACATGAAAGATAGTTTTCCAAAGAAGACATCCAGATGTTTAACAGACCCATGAAAAGATGCTCAACATGACTCATCATGAGGGAAGTACAAACCAAAACCGCAATGAGATATTCCCTCACACCTGTCAGAATGGTTAAAATGAACAACTCAGGCAACGACAGATGTTGGCGAGGATGTGGAGAAAGATGAACGCTCTTGCACTGTTGGTGGGAATGCAAACTGGTGCAGCCACCCTAGAAAAGATAGGCAGGTTCTTCAAAAAATTAAAAATAGAACCACACTATGACCCAGAAATTAACTACTAGGTGTTTATCCCAAGGGTACAGGATTGCTCATTCAAAGGGGAACATGACCCCAACGTTTATAGCAGCACTAGCAAAATAGCTGAAGTATGAAAAGAGCCCAACTGTCTGTTGACTATTGAATGGATAAAGATGTGATACACAAACATGCGTGTACACACACACAATGGGATGTTACTCATCAATCAGAAAGAATGAAATCTTGCCACTTGCAATAACGAAGATGAAACTACAGTGTATTATGCTAAGTTAAGTAAGTCAGAAAAAGACAAATATCATATTTCACTCATGTGGAATTTAAGAGGCAAAACATATGAACATAAGGGAAGCAAATATAATATAAAAACAAAGAGGGAGAAAAACAATAAGAGACTCTTACACCAGGAGAACAGAGGGTCATTGGTGGGGTGTTGGGTGGAATGGGCTAAATGAGCAAGGGGCATTAAGGAGGACACTTTTGGGCACGAACCCTGGGCGTTATATGTAAGTGATGAATCACTAAATTCTGTTTCTGAAATTTAAAAAATTAGATTATTTGTAATCTTTCAAAATTTGGGAAAAAAAACTGAAAACAACTGCCATACTTTTTAAAAATACAAGAAACATATTATAAATTGCAATGCAATACATATATAGATATAGAGCAAACAAAAGTTAACAAATATTTGTTCTAGCAAACATTCCATTCTGGTAGTTTTTATTTACCTCATTTGTTTCCAGTGCCCTGTGTAACCTATGGAATTGTCCACCAATAGAGAAGGGATTGAATTATTCATGGTATTTAATGTTGTCCTATCATTTTAAAAGTTGATGTAGATCTTTTTATTTACAACATAAAAATATCACAGCAATATCTTTTTGAGAGTAAAAAGCAGGGTGTGAATGAATATACATAATATCCTATTTGGTGAAAAACAGTTTGAAAGGAAACATGTGCCACAGGCTTAATATTTTCTTCTTTTGTAATAGTTGCTGCATTTTCTGAATGTTTACAATCAGGACATGAAGCGATATAGCTAACATTTATTGAGCATTCACTATGTGTGCCAGGCCCTGGACTCAAATCTTTACATGTTTTATTATTTCACTTAATCCCCTTCAAATCTGAGATGGTGTAACCATCCATTGTATGGAGTGGAAATGGAGATTCAGAGACTCCAAGTAAACTGCCTGAGGTTGGAGTAATAAAGGGATGGAGCTGAAACTCCAGCCCATATGTATCTCACAACAGAGTTTGGGCTTCGAATGTTAGGCTGTGCTGCCTCTTAGAGAGGAAAACGGACGATGCGTACCAGTTAGGACGGACTAGACGTTATTGTGGGTAACACATAGCCCGAAGTCTTAACGACTTACACCAAGGGAAGTCTCGTCCTTGCTCATGCCACATCTCCACCCTGCTCTTCCTGGGGCTAGGACAAAAGGGCACCCACCATAGGTAACCACCAGGTGCCCTAAGAGATGGGCAGAGAGGTGGCCAGATGCAGTTGTTCCCAAGCATTGTGTTCGAGGTGGCACATTTCACTTCCACTCCCATTTCACTGGTCAGAGCACATCACAGGGCTGCGTCCAGCTTACCTGGTCAGAGGACATTGTGACATTCTTCGTGGAACCTAGTGAGGCCACCACATAGTCCCAGCCTGTCTGGGGGACTGCAGAGGGCAGAGAAGAGGCGTGGGTCACTGGTAGGAAATGACCGCAGGACTCAGGATGGGTTTGCTTCATCCTCAACCAGATGAAATCTGTCTCAGAGTTGCTGAAAAACAACACTGGCAAAATTAAAGCAGTGAACTTCGGAAAAAGGAATTTGATCAGATATAATCAGCAAAACACTCAGAAACCAGTATGTGATCTTAGTCAAATCCGTGACTGCCTCGGTTTCCCCACTATGGAGAAGATGAGGAAGGAGGGCTAGGTGTTGTTTTGTAAGAGCATCAGGAGTGCCCAGGATCCAGAATTTTCGTTCTTTTAAATTAATGTCAGTTATCCTCCTTCCTCTATGGCCCTGAGCGAGTGCTCCGAATGCAGCCTGGGTACGTCCTTGGAACACAGCCTGGGTAAGAAGACACTGACATCAGCATCCAAGGTGACCTTGTGTTGCGCTTTTCTTCTGTGAGTGAACTGGCACTAAATCCTATCCCTCCATAATTCGCCCTGAGTCCCGTCAGAGAAGATTCCAGGGCTAGATTCTCCCTCCTGATTTCTGGGTGACTCCATTTAATAACTAGGACACAGAGGTCAGAGGGGACACTCCTGTGGCCCCAGGTGACCATCTCTGCCTGGCTTTCCCATGCCCTGCTGCAGGGCGAGGCCAAGGGCCAGAGCTAGTGAGGTGGCTGGGGAAGAGGGAAGGGCTGAGGGCAGCCCAGCGGTGGGGATTCCACTTGTCAGGCCGTGGCTCACTGCTCCTCCCACCATGCCATGGACCTGCTGCCTCCAGGCCCAGCCGGCACCAGCACAGGTGGGTGAGGGGTCTGCCTACTGGGCACCCGTGAGTCCTCCAGCTCTTTCCAGAGGTGCTCAATCCCACCTTCCTTCCATGGGGCCCAGGAGCTCTGTTTCCCCAGCCCTCCCCAGGGGCCCCACTCAGGCACCCCTCCCAGGGCCCAGGAAGCCCTCGGCCTCGTCAGGAAGCCAGAACCCTCCCCACGCTTTATAGCTGCCTCCTGCCATCTGCAGCCCACCCAGCTGCTGGCCTGTGGTCCTGTGAGCTGGTCCCTCCCCACCCCATCCGCACCGCAGGGCATGGCACCACAAGGGGGGACACTCAAGAATGGGAGAAAGACGGGCAGAGGGAGCTGAATCTGAGGGGGGGAAGCACCTACTGTCTCTTGGTCAGCCTCCCCAGGGGTCACCTCCAAGGGTCCCCTCTGGAGCTGCTTACTTCTGAGATGCACAGACACACACGTATAGAGGAAGAAACAGACACCACAAGCCCAGAGAAACACAGGTGTGGAACCACTTACAGCCTTACCTGGGGACTCGGTTATGAGGCTCATTGACAGCTTACACACAGATCCACACAACAGACATAGCCAGTGACATCCTGAGGGAACACACACCCACATACACACCCACACCCACTCACCCACCCACCCCCACACACAATCAGAGCCACATGACTCAGCCCCATAAAGCAAACTCTACACATACTAGACATACACACAGAAAACACACACACACACATACTCACACATGATCAAGAACACCCAGAGGGACCTCAGATTCACTCGTACAACCAATAGACACACAGACACGAAACACAGATACTCCCACAGGGACACATGTATCCGAGAGATACAGATAATGCCGTCACAGAGATTTGCACAGCGGATAAATGCTCATTCAGCAACAGACTTAGAGGCACATGCATACAAATAAACACAAGAGTAAAACATGAAAACAGCCAAAAGATAGGAAACTCATGTCCACAGTAAATATAATCACAGAAGCAGAACTCAGACTCACAGGTGCCTAATGTAGATTTACACACACACACACACACACACACACACACTCCACACATTCGACCTAACTCTGGCACACCAGTGAAGGCCAGCACAGGCAGATGGAATGCAGACCCTTGGCATGACCTGTTCCATCTAAGTTGTCACGGAAGGGAGTGTTTTCCTGGTTCCAACCCTGTGCTGGGCATCGGCTGCATGCCAGTGGCTAATGGAAGATTGTGCCCAGGCCTGGATTCCAGAAAGTGACCAGTGTAGAGTGGCCATGAGGACAGGGGCACAGGGTAGGGATAGGGTACACTTAGAGCGGGGCTGTTTCATGGGGCCAGGTAAACTGAGGGAGACTGGCGGGCCGCCCCAGGACCCCTCCTCCTGTTTCTCTGCCACCTGGGGTGCATCCTGTGTATTAGACCCATATTCCATCCTTAGTGCCTCTGACACCACCGGCTCCTTCTATCCTGGCTGTCAGGGAGCACAGAGCACCTCCTTGGACTTATAGCACATACTTCACATTTGCAGCCACAGCCCCAGGTAAAAATGGACAATGGGGAACAAACATGACTTTAATGGCCCCAGGTGGAATATATTTGGTATCTAAACTACATTTGTTTGTCTGTTTGGTTGTTTAATGAAGATGGGCATGTCTTTGGAGTTGTCAGCATCAAATAGAAAACTTTTATTTTACCAGAGTGTGCCGGAAGTCAAATAAACTTGTGTTATTTCTGTTGCAATTTGTTAGCAAAAAGACGACTTAAAACGATGCTCAGCATCCCTCCTCATCAGGGAAATACAAATCAAAACCACACTGAGATACCACCTCACGGCAGTCAGAGTGGCTAAAATGAGCAAATCAGAGAACTCTAGATGCTGGTGAGGATGTGGAGAAACGGGCACCCTCCTACACTGTTGGTGGGAATGTAAACTGGTACAGCCCCTCTGGAAAACAGTGTGGAGGTTCCTCAGGAAACTAACAATAGAACTCCCCTATGACCCAGCAATAGCACTGCTAGGAATTTACCCAAGGGATACAGAAATGCTGAGGCATA